>NC_051411.1:18686677-18701635 GCF_015228065.2 Penaeus monodon
CTGAGGGAAGCACAGAGATATGGGAAATGGACACTGCCATCTTAAAACGAAGGTAACAGTCTTTCTGCCCAGGTCCCCCGATGGATCCCCCGGTCTGGTCAGCTAATAGAGGGATTGGTAAATTTTATCTGTGTCCCCCTTAGACACTAATATGATTTGGCTTACTGCTGTTAACCCTTACTAAAAATGATTTTAACCCCAATTTAAGATTTACCATATTTTTAGAATGAATGTGGAGGCAAATAACGGGTCAGGAAATATGCATATTTGTGGATAAAAGGGTGGCGTGCTGGGTTTTATTCAGGATTGCTTATTTTTTTATTTTTAATGTTTTTTTTCCATCCCGCTTTTTTTAATCCTTAGGCTGGTGTTCCACAACGGGTCTTTGATTTTTACTTTATCCCAAGGGGTAAATAACTCCCCAAGAAAGCTCCATGCTTTTACCGTGCGAAGTGGGGTTTATGTTTATGTCGTTGTCAAATGACTGTTTTTTACAAATTTTCTTAAACAAAGAGACATCGTTATTCGATTGGGAATATTCTTTTTGTTAAAAATTAAGTTTGTTTTTTCATAATATTAATAATTTTCTAAAAAATTCTAAAATAAAGGTTTTTCCAGTAATTATTTATGCTTTTTTTTTCCAAATATTTTCAGCTCTAGGCAGGGATGAAATACCGCGCGTTTTTGCGCTGTGGAGGGATTTTCTCTCGGTCTGTTTACAGAATGGGGGACAAACCCGTTCTGTAAAGGGATCCCTGGAAGAAAAAAGATTAATGTGACCCGGCCCCTTTAAAAGTTAAAAAGGAGTCAAAAACACACTTCCTGCTCTGGGGGGTTTCCTGGTTACAGCAAATGATGAAAAATTTTCTGCTATTACTGCGACAGTCCAAACCCTCACACGCCAAGTTCTTAAAAATCCCTTTTCTGTAAATTTTCCATGGATACTAAAGGGGAAGTCCCCTCTAGAGAAAAAAATAGGAGGGAAAAAGAGGAACATTTGGATTTAGATTTGCATGATACCCTGGTTTTTGTTACTATCTCTGGGGGGCTTTTTCTCATCCAAAATCCTTGAAATCGAGATTGTCCATAATGGGGGAGGGGGTTCCTTAGAATTATTTCGATATACAATTGGGGTTTAGAGAAAGAATGAATTGGATACCTTAAACGTCCTTATGGAAAATATTTTTTTTGAATTTTTTTACTAATTTTTATCCTGAAATGCATTAATTGCTCCTTTTAAATAACAAAAAATGGGTTTTAAAAAAAAAGGAGTAATAAAAAAACGACTCTGCCTATAGGATACAAGGGAGATGGAAAAAAAAAAAATGTTTATTGTGACCTGGTCATGATTTTTTCATCAAGACTGAAATAAGGATTTTTGATCGTGTTGCAAGTGAACTGTAAAGAGACTTTCTTACCAATCCCAACTTCACCAGGAAGGAGAACAACAAAAATTTCTTACGTTCGTGTTTCGGGCTTATGCGGTAGGCGTTCCGTAAAAAAGACTCCCTCCCGCGAAAAATCCACGAAAGGAATAAAGAAACAAAGTCTGTTATATATATAAAAGAAAAAAGAAAGGAAGAAACTCAACGAAAGGAATATGAAAACCATTCTAAAACACTAAAAAAAAGAAATAAAAGAAGAAAAATCCCACTCCAGATTATTGGGTTTAATTTTTCCACAACATATACTATATATATGTGTGGGAGTAATATAAAAAATTAATCAAAAATTATAAAAAATATATACATATATAAAAATATTTTTAAATATATATATATAAAAATATATTAAGATATATATATATATATATATATATCTATACTATATAATAGCAATATATAATATACATAACAGATATATAATAATAATATAATATATAATATATATTTTTATAAATGTATCTCTAATAATACATTTATATTATATAGATATTAATATATATAGTATAATATTAGCTATATAATATATGTTATATATATATCATATATATATATATATTATTAGTATCTATACATATATTCGTATAATATATATCATTACTATATATCTTCCTATAAAGCATTATCTATTACTTCTCTAGTTAGCTATATACTATCTTTATATATATCATAGTTATCGCATCTTATATTACTCTATCTTAGCTATCTATTATGTATATTTTTATCTTGTCTATATCTATATATTCTATTATATATATTTTATATATGTGATAGTATTCTCTATATTCATATATAGATATTTAATATTATCATATAGTATATATATATATCATTATAAATCCATAATACATAATATAATATATAATAATATAATATAAGATATAGAAGATATTATATAAAATATATATATATATATATCTATATATATTTACTTTATAATATATATTATAATAGTACAATATAATATATATATATTGTAGTGTGACGTATTCTCCAGATAACAAGAACGCACCCGGATTCCGTATGCGAACGGGTTTGATGGCCGCTGTTGCCACTTGGTGTCGCTTCCTTTTTTTTTAATACTTACTATTACTCACGCCCAGCGTTTACGCCCTTGCATCTTTACTTAAACGCCCCTCTCCAGGAGAACGTGCCTTTCACGACTGAGAGAGGGTGGCAACCCCTTCGCCGGGTAGGCGGTGAAGTCACCATGTTCAGGCAGATGGCGGGGTGACCTCGGTCGTTGAAAAGCTTGATTTGGGCTGAGGAGATTATTGTCATTATGAATTTGTGCTTTTTATTAGTTCACTGTGTTGTAACCCTGTTTTGATTATGATTGAACTCGGCACGGTGTTCTGTGCACCGTTAACAGACATTAAAGCAGTCGAATGACGGATCCTGGTTCTCTCTCTTACTCCTGCTGAACTTGGAAGGTTAATTTTGCCCGCTTTCCCCCTCATGCCCATATTACATGCTATATTTGCGACTGAGGAATCATCCTTTCAGCTTCCTGTAGCACGGGGTGAGTGGCCGAGCAGCTGCCCACAACCACTGCTATAATATATATAATATATATATATACTATTAATATATATATCTGTTTATAATATTATATATTTATACTATTATGATTAGATATAATTTATATCTATATATATAGATAATATATATATAATATATATATGATATAATATATAATATATATATTATATAATATATATATATATATATATAATATATATATTATATATTTGGATAAGGTATATATATAGTTTATATAATTATTAATATATATGAAAAAAAAAAACAAAAAAAAAAAAAAAAAAAAAAAAAAAAAAAAAAAAAAAAAAAAAAAAAAAAAAAAAAAAAAAAAAGAAAAAAAAAAAAGAAAGAATGATATAATATATATAGAATATTTAGTATATATATTATTGCTATATATTATTATATATATATTATATTATATTATATAATATATTATATATATTTATATTATAATATCTATATAATCTATATAATACATATAATATATATGTATATAATATTTATGATATATATAATACATATAATATATATAATATATATAATATATAATATCTACCTAATATGTAATATATATATATATATATATATATATATATATATATATATATATATATATATATATATATACACATATATATATTTATATGGAACTAATTTGTGCAATTTAATGGAGTACAGTGAAGAGACCTTGGTGCTCAGTCTGAAGAACAACTCCCCATAATCAAACGAAACTTACAACCCTGTGCCTGAAGTGCATACTACCCGCTGTCGTCGGTATCTGATCCTTCCTGCGGTCGTGCAAGCCCAGAGGGACCAGGTATCGCTAAATCATCTTCAGCTTCTCCATCAGCTAAATCTCTTTCGGCGGGTTGATCTTGGCCATCCTCCGTGTCATCATCCCTCGGTGCTTCCGGAAATTCGAACTCTTACTGTGGGATGTATCTCCTTAGCTGGCTTATGTGGCACTGCATCTCCTTGTTGGGCGTGTAGGGGTCCTGAACGATATAATTAACTGGCCCTACTTTCTTCAGAACACGTACAGGCCTACTCCATCATGGCGCCAGCGCTGCGACACGGTGCGGGCGTCTCGGCGTATTATCCAACCTCACGAGCTCTCCGACCTCGGGACTGACTTCGCCTCACTTCTTATCTAGTCCCGCGAACCCTCTCTTCCTGGAGTTTCCTGTGGATTCGACAGCAGCCCCCTGCTTCGGGGGGACAGTCTCAATGTACTTCTCGAAGCGTCTCATCCAGATGCCTGGAATTTGTCACATGGCTAGAAAATAGTTTAACGCGCCCGTTAATAGATACAAGGGTTGATTTACACTCCGTGGTATGCAGTATCAAGTCGAGACGTACGTACGGTTGTCCATTCAGTGGATGTTGTCCCACCATTGTACCTAGAATCCTTTCCGTCTGTTCACTCTCTCCACATACGTTTGCTTTGTGGACGCTAACTCGTGCTATGCATGGTTTTCACCTTAGGATCTCACAACACCTGTTTACACAAACTGTTTGGCAAATTCACCCCATTATATGTTAGTAGGCCAAATACAATGAGTACTGGTCACCTAATGCGTAGTCCTATCGAGTGTACACTTTTATCACCAATGGTATCTCTGCGAAAATCTCGAAAAATGATCTATATACGAAACATACCGATGACCTCGAGTCAGATGGTACCATATCATTATCAGACTGACACTCGCTCGAGAGACTGAGAACCTCGGCCATGGTGCAGAGGAGCCTGCCTGAAACCAACAACACCTTTCTCCTCTGCATTCACTTGCCGCTTGTACCAATCTTCTGACCTCTGCCATCATCTGTAGGGAGTAGTAAACGTCAGTCGGTACGAAAAATACCAGGATGAGCAGCTGATCTTTCACCATGCCCGAAATCAAGACTTCCATTGGCAACGATCGTGGAATTACGAGTTGCTGGATAACTCCCTCCGGAAGAACGCGATTTGTGGTACAAGAGATCATCTCGCAACTCAAGTTCATTCAACGGGAGAGGAAATCCTCCTCCTAGGTGTTCGTCTTTCTTTCAAATAATTAATGACATCTCTCCACAGTGGATCATTGTTTTGTGCTTCCGCCACTTGCTGTGGATCAAAATCCGAACCTATGACAACAGCCTTTCTACTAGACAAGTCAGGAAGATGGTGGGAAGCTCCTGACTCCACCTAGTCATTCTAATGAATTTTGTGGGTTGTCTGAACACAGTGATCCACGACAGCAGCGACTCAAAGTAGAATGTATGTACGGTTCCAAGTCAGCTATGGGGTCATGAGCGCAGTGGGCGTGGCTTAGGTTAGTACGACGGCGATACCATGGGCACGCCGCCCTATTGGTCACCCCTGTTAATAGGAGGGCGTGATATTTAAAGGCATCTAACCACTCTGAGACCGCTCTGCACACTCACCAACCCGTCGTCCTCGACGGAGCAGCGACATGGACTTGTGTCGTGGGCGCCCCTGTCGTCAGCCGCTGCCCGGTGTTTGTTCTGGCGCATAGCTGATTCAACATTTTCTGAAATTAGTACACCAAGGGAAGAGACAGGCCTAGAGACAGGAGGGCAAACAGGGGTGATGGGGCGGTTGCGTGACAGTAAGGGCCGTATGTAAGATATAAACATATATAGTGGCGTGCGAGTTGAAATAAGTAAGCAAAGGGGAGGAGGAGAGGGAGGGCGGGCAGTTAAGGATAGTAAGGGGGGTGAGGGGTATGGTGAGATATGGGTGGTGGGTAAATAAGTGAGGTGGAAAAATGTTAGTGTGCAAGGGAAATAGATACCGATCTGAGCTGAGTGCATGGAAAGAATATAATTGCGACAATATAGTTACTATTAAACGGTAATTGCAATATTATATCAACTACTATGCGAAATCACATAATAATACTGTTTTCAGTATGTGAGATTAATGAAAGTGACAAGTCCTGTCACGAAACAGACAAACGTGCAGAGCAACGCATGGTGCAAGAAAGTCGAGTCAGCTTCTCTTAGGACAACTGATCGGCCAATAAACTACCCACGTGGTTGTAAGTTATACTTAGACAAAGATTCCCGGAGGAAAACCCCACCATATTTTCAGATTGAAGAGAGTACTGCCATGATGATCACATACGCAACAAAAATATTATGCAAAGTGGGCATTCCATCCCGTTGGGAAATGCCAGCACGTAGAGTAGTAAAAACATTGGGCGCATCACGGGCGTCGGATCGCAGCTGGGCGTTAAGAGTACATCTGAGCACGTATAAAGGACAACATTCGACTTAATACTAATTCATTGTCCAGAACCGAGTGTGGAGCCGTCACTAAGGACCATGTAATACAGATGAAATGACGTTCGCGATATAGAATAATTAATGAAAGAAAGGGTGTGAAAATCTGTCAGCATCTTAACGATTGTGATGAGAGGAAAGAAAGAAAATCGTTAGGATGACCAAGGGAATTTGACATTAATCGATGAATTATAAGTATCACATGAATAATCTAAGAAAAAATAACTTAATATATAATTATAAATGTAATATCAATATAAATAAATCGTACTGTGATGAATACGCAAAAAATGTCATTAACGAAAAAGAACAAACCTGTCCGAAAGCGAAGTAACCTTATCACTCCGAGCTTAAATTGTTAATATCACACGTATCAAACCACAAAGCTATATATAAAAAGAAAAAAATAAACTTGAAATTCGAATAAAAGAAAATAGTTGAATGTGGCATTTCACACAAAGGACAAAAGAGGGGAGAAAATGTTATCACTTGACATGACCTGACCTGAATTGACCTGGTGTACTAAATGTTAATTGAACCATAATTAAAATAAACGAGTAAAACATTTGTAGCCACATAAACCTATTTCTGTATTGTAATATAAAAAATACGAATAACAAACACATCATATGTGTAATGTATCAGACAAGACAGAAAAAAGTCAAATATTTGAAATCAACCAAGATGACGAATTGATAATGAACTCTGGATATCACACGGATAAAAAAGGTCAGTAAGACAGGTCACGTGCGGTCAAAATTCGGTCATGAAAGGCAAGTGTGAAGTCGAACGAGAATCACACTTATAAAATTTAACTCACTTATATTGATTCATTTGTTTAATTGAAATTAACAAATATCCACGACACTAGAATATTAAAACACTAATGACCTTCATAGATATATTGAAAATAGGTAGAGAGGGAGGGAGAAATGTGGAACAAGGGCATTTAAGGAGAGGGAAAGTTAGGAACAAGGGTAGGTTGGGATGTCTGGAGAAAGAAAGAAAAAAGATGTTCGTTTGTGGACAATTCAACCATTTTCAAGTTATCTTAATAATATTCCCACCAATTCATCGTATAACTGAGCCGAAATAAACACACTGAGATATGATAGATGAAATTTACGTCAATAAGGCACCAGTTGACATAATGGGGAATATAGATGAGAAAATATGCCTAGAATATGTGTATACTCACACGGGTAAAGAGCATTCAGAAAAGAATGAATTTAAAGATAAATCACGCATGAATATACCTTCATAATTCTTTAGTATACCATGACCGAGTTAGAAAAAACACGCCTATAAAATCAAATAAAATCAAGACAATCTACCATGATGAGGAAATTCGAAGAAACATGGTAGATATTAGAGAAAGAAAAATGCACTAGCACGGACACTTGTTCAGATGTTAAAAAAAATCACTGCACTTGTTGAAAACGGCATGCACACATGGGAAGTAAAAAGAAAGGAAAGGAATTGCCCATGGCATACTTACAGTTTGTTTTTGGAGGGTCGAGCTGGATGTATCTTGTTGGAGGCTTGGAGTTTCATGTCACAAGCTTGAAAGAAGCGACATCCTGCTGGCACCATCTTGTCAGGTACTTTATTGATAGTGTAGCGTAGACCAAGGTTGGAATGGCCGGCTTGTACAGAAGAAGAGACCCGGGAGGCAAAGCCCCAGTAGGTGGGAGAAGACTGCGTGCAAGCGTGACTCGAAGTAGAGTGTCTGTACGGTTTCAGGTCAGCTATGGGTCATGAGCGCAGTGGGCATGACTTAGGTTAGTACGGCGGCCATGCCATGGGCACGCCGCCCTATTGGTCACCCCTGTTAGTAGGGGGGCGTGACATTGAAGGCATCTAACCATTCTGAGAGAGAGGATAAGGATAAGTCCGATATGTGAACTAAGCCTGACCCGGGCTATGCCCATGAGGGGACCCTGACCTGTGTCGACTACTGCCGACTCGATCACGTGTTTCAGCTGGTGCTGACTCGGCTGAACCTAGTCCTTACCAGCCACAGCAGTAACTTCCAGCCGACAGTTTCAACTTCTCGTGCTTGGACGGAATGCGAACCGCCGACCCCTAGGATGAGAGGCCTAGACACATTACCACTGCACTTGCCCAGGAGTGCTGAGATAGAATAGATAAAGAGAAGAGAGAGAGAGTAGAGATAGAGAGAGAGAGAGAGAGAGTAGAGAGAGAGAGAGAGAGGAGAGAGAGCGAGACGAGAGAGAGAGAGACCAAGCAGAGATAGAGAGAGACATAGATATAGAGATAGAGATATATAGATAGGATAGAGATAGAGAGGAAGAGACAGAGAGAGAGGAGAAGAAGAAGCGAAGAGAGAGAGAGAGAGAGGAGAGAAGAGAAGAGAGGAGAGAGAGAGGAGAGAGAGAGAGATAAGAAGAAGGAGAACAGAAGGAGAGAGAGACAGAGAGAATGAGAGAGAGAGAGAGAGAGGAGGGAACAGAGAGAAGGAGAGAAAGAGAGAGAGAGAGAGAGAAGAAAGAAAGAGAGAGAAAGAAAGTAGAGAGAGAAAGAGAAGTAAAGAGAGAGAGAGAGAAGGAGACAGAGAGAGAGAAGGAGAGATTTTTGTTTTCATCAATTTATTTCGCTCAGTGAGCGACAAGCCTTACAAAACCATTAATGTTGGCTACAGAGTATTCATACACGCAGGTCCACCATTAGCAATTGCAGAGGGAAAAATGAATAATACATGATGGTAATTAACGGAAGCTCGGGTGAATTATTAACCACCACCAATAATATGGTAATTCAAAGTATTACATCTAGATTGTCCTCTGCTAATAGTACTTGCACACGTCTAACAAGAGTCCTCGTGTTGATATGAGATCAGCACTTTGGACACGCGAGCAGTAATGCTGTAGTGGGTTCCATTGTATGCGTAAAAAAAATACACGATGAGTACTGGGGCGCCCTCGCCTCGCCCCCCTGCCCCCGGTCGTACCTAACCGGACCCGGGCAGCCCCACATTGTGTCTTTTCCCAGCAGACGCGGCGTGTTACTTGTGGGATAGGGCGAAGGGGTCGTAGTGCGGGATGCTTCGCTCGCGGGCCGCTCGGCTTCCTGCGCCGGGTGGTGACAAGGAGCGAAGCAGTATCCCCCGCTTTAGGGGGAGGGGTTTTGCTGGCGAGGCGCGTGCAAGTAGGCAAGCCTAAGGCAGCTTTGTCAAATAAAATTAGCTGCTACTAAAACAGGGGGGAATCCATGGGGAAATGTATTAAAGGCAAGTCAAGGGCCCGGACCAGAGGGTGCAGATTGATTACCAGGTAGGGCCCAGTTTTGGGGAGGAGAGGGCAGGGGGGCAGATACAAGTCACAAATAATGCCATGCTTTGGCCTTAAAAGTAGGCTAACAGCATCTAGAAGCCATGCATCACAGGAGGTGGGGCTTGACCAGTCCCGCAACGGCGTCCAGTCCATCCCCTCAGTGGTTTAAGAGGAGAGAAGAAGCCAGCCAGCAGTCGACCTTTTTGTCAATGGCCTTTGGGTTAGTTGTTTTTTTGGCAGGGTGGGCCCCCTCCTGGGTTTTAGGAAATGCTAAGGAGGATTTTGCCCGGGGGAGGCCATGTTTTAATTTCCCTTTGGGGAAATTAAATCCAATCTTCTAAGGCCTCGGAATCTTCCTATAAGGGCCCCCAGCCCCCTAAATCTTTGGTTGTTGTGGGGGCGAGAATCGGGTAAAGTGACATATAATAAGGCCGAAAAAGTGGAGCAAGACTGATGATGGAGAATTTGACAGTAAAAAATGTTACTTTGGCAAAAGGTTTTTTTCCACAAGAGGAAGGGATAAAGCTCCCTGCTGATTTTAGCAATCTAGTGAACATGGGCATCCTAGAATGCAGTAGATTACCTTTTTCTGAAATTTTCTAGGGGATCTAGTGCGTCGGAAGGTGACTAAGATTTGGAGATAGGAATCAAATAGAAGGGAAAAAAGCTGTTTTTATATTTCGGCCCGGGAATGGAGACCCTAGAAACATTTTGGTTTAACCCGAAGGGGTAAAGGTGCGTTGTAGTGGTCAGTAATTCCTGAAAAAGGGGATGGATACGTTGCGGGCTGGGGGGAAAGGACTCGAACTGGAGCGCAAGAAAAGATACTGGTGCGGGAATGTATAATGCGGGGCCCCATGAAATTGTGAAGTTTCGGGGGTTTGTAGAGGGGGAAAGATCCTTTTTTTTCGGGAGAGATGTTTGAGGCCACATAAAAGAGGTAGTTTCGTAAAAGAAAAAGTAAGCGCTTAGATTTTCTGGTGGGTGCAGTGAATGCAGATGTCTCAGCATAGCATTAAATTGTGCCCGGGAGTCGGGGAGCGGGGAATGAGGCGGTGCATGGGGAAATTTGAAAAGAAATGGCTAAGGACACCCCCTGGGGAGCCCAAGGCCAAACAATAAGGGTGCTGCAGGCACCTTAAAGAGGACACAGGATGATTGTTATAAAGTTCCTCGGACCTTTGCAAAGATTCCACTAAGCCAAAGCCCACAAATGGTTTGAGGATCCATCTGGTTTGAATGCAAGGCATTTTCAGGCAATGAAGCAACAAGATTGTAGAGGAGAGGTGAGTGTAAGTTTAATAGAAAGGTGGTGCTGCGTTGGGCAGGAACCATATAACTGGATGTGTTTGTTTTAAAGGGTGATCATAAGGCGATTGGGAAAGGGATACGCCCCAGCACTTTACGAAGCAGGGATTAAGGGATATTGGACTAATTTGTCAGTGCCAGGCTTAGGAATATGAAAATGAGGCCTTTTTCAGCCTTGCGGCAATATCATGTTGGAGACAAAGGTGTAAAGCGAGGGGGGGATACGGGACCTTCAGGAGACACAAATAGAGTATATGATCCCAATCCCGGGGGTGATGCCCTACCACTAGCAAGAGCACAACGAAGTTCATCCTTTTTTGGGTTTATGTCATTTCCTATCTTTCCTCGAGGGCTGCGACAAATGTAGAGACGGGGGGTTTTCGAGGGAGAGAGCTCTTTACATGTGAAGGAAGGCTATGAACATGGATTTTTGTGACCGGCCCAAACAAGATTTTGGGGCATACGAACTGGACTGTGTGGAGGAGTGAGGTCTTTTCTTCCCAAACCTCTTATAAGTCGCCACAGGACCTAGCTTCCCTGAGATTGTGTTTTTGGGTGAAATCGCCAGGCATAGAAAACATTTTTGTGGGAAACAAGGCTTTACTGGAGTCGGTACTTTTGCAAGTTGTCTGGGGGGGGATCCCTGAGACTGGCTACCCTAGGGCCTGTCTCTCTGCTCCCTTTGTGGTTTTCAAGCATCCATCATGAGCTTCGGGCTGGCACTTAATGTTTGGTCAGAAATAGTGGCTATAAAAATCATGTGTAAAGAAAAAAAGACAAGTTAAAATTTTCAGGAGAAGTGACATAAGCTTTAAGATGAGAGAGAATGTAGGAGATAAGCTAGGAAGACTTTGGGGGAAAACTGATTGGGTACATTGTAGGCAGACGAATTTAACAGTACGGGGTCGATATGAAGGTGAGGGGAAGGGGATCAGAGAAAAAAAACAGGGACAGAGAGCACTGACGAGATGCAACAAGTCCGTAGGTGAGTATGTGGCGGGGCCTCCCCAAAATGTGTGGCACCCCCCTGTATCCAGCGAGTTTGGGGGTTGGCGCAGAACTTATAATCGGGCCGTATAGTTTACTATTTTTAAATAAATAAACGGGGCCCAGCATTAAAAAACACCCAAATAGACTAGCTGTGGTTTTGGGAGGGGCAGAGCATCAATATTATTCTTCCTGGGCAGAGAGATGGCAGAGGGCGAAATGTTCTTTTCCCCCGCTAACCCCCAGGTTGAAAAGTGGTAGCTCATCAGAAGAAGGAGTAGTCAGTGCGAACAAGGAGTGGAAGTGACGAGCCCCCTTCAAATGGGGAAATAAGAAAATAACCCCGAGGGGGGGTTCCTAGGCAGTCCAACAAAGCTCTTGTATGAAGAGAAAATTTGGGTGAGACAAAAATGTATGCCCTAATGGGTAATTTTGGGTGGAGAGTAAGCCACAAGCATTCCAGGAGAGGAATGAAGGGTATGCTACTAGCCAAATTTTTTAGCTTTTGTGTCCCGAGAGGGGAAGGCGGGGTAATTTTTGCTTCAATGGAGCCCTAAAAGACAGACCCCCTTGGGAGTGGTGATTGTTCGAAAAAAGTAGCTAGTGAACAAGCCCTCGGTAAAGATGTAACAGAAGTGATGACAATTTTTGGGTTCAATTAAAGACTTTTGGGGTGTTCGTTTTACCAGGGGTTGGGGAGAGATCAGCAAATGAGGCTCCAGGGAAATAAAGGGGACTAGTGGCATCAAAACAAACCTGATGGTGAGGCGGAGCAAGGGGGGCACACTGTGATTAAGGGGGTCAACAGCTTTTTTAAGTGCAGACAAATGTGGGGCTGGACTGGAGTCTGTAGAGCAGGGGGGAGCGGAGTGGCAAGTGGTACAGTTAGGGAATGTGAGGTTTCAAAGGCAAGGTGAGGGATGGTCGAGCGTTGGTGACCCAGCCCCAAATTACCCAGGCGGTGACACGAGGAATTTCCCTTTCCACTATGTGGGTGAGGGGGCTTGCATGTCGAATTGAGAAATCAGAGGGGGGGATACAAAGGATGCAGGGACGGAATCATGTCCACCCGAGCACCATGCACACTTTTCGATGCCGTGCAGTTCAGGAAAATTGCCCAAGGCCCCCAACATTGGGAACCCATGTTTCTCATCCGCACTGTGTAATTCACGGATAGGAGGAAGAAGAAACTGAAGGGAACTGTTGGCGGGGTGCCTCAGGGGACTCCAGTAAAAATAAGTCGATTAAAGGTGTACATTTTTAAAAAAACCGGCGGCAGATAAACCTAGGTATTGTGCTTTGGGGGATTGACACTAAAGGTACCTTTTAGGAGAAAAGGGGGAAATTTGCGAGGCCTCTCGGAGAACTTGTTTCAAACTGCGACAAAAATCTCCCTTGTCCACGTTTTTTAATATCCTGATGGGGTTCAGAAAAACCAAAACGAGACGTGACTGCTGAATCTTGACCGTAGCAAAAATTGATCCAGACTGAAAGCACGGTTTTCCTCAACCAACCATCGAAGCTTTTGTCCACTCCCGGGGGTATCTCTAAATACAAGTTTCATATTTCCCGTCGCGAAGCAAAGTGGAAAAGCTTGGATTGTAGTTTTGACCGGCAGAGGACGGGGTCGGGGGCCACTCAGGGCCAAAGGGGACCGAGAAACCCCCGCGTCTCGATGTTTTGGCAGGGGAGCAAGGGTCCGTCGAGGTGGGTTCATTGGGGCCCCCTTGCTGGAAGCGGGGGCGGGCGCGGTGATGGTCTGTCTCCCCCGGAGTGTAACGACGGCCCGTCTTCCCGGCGCAAAAAATATCTTCGTCAGTGTCGATCAGCATCCATGTCAGCGAGAGAAGCAGGTCCCGATAATTATAAAATCTGCCCGATACGGCAAGGATCAGCACAGACGTTACCAATACGTCACGGCCTCGTCTGCGCTGCGAGTGGCGGGCCAACACCCACAGAGGGGGCCCGGGGAGAGAACCCAAAATTTTTCCCCTGCTTTTAAAGGGAAGTCCACAACTACATTTTAGCAAATTCCTTCGGGGAATACAGCAAAACTTTCCATGCTTTTTAACAGCAAACAAAATTCGCGGGTTTAAAAAGCAGGAAAAGTGAAAATGGAGAGCACACTCCCGGGGTTTATTTACATTCCCGGGAGGAGAGCGAGGCAGAGGGGAGAGAGGGTACGTGGGGTGATCAGTGAGCGATGGAGCCAGTACCTCACCTCGTCCCCCCCCCGCTTCCCCCAGTGGAAACGTCTTATTATACCCAGAAGACAGGCTTAGAGAGTTTGTGACCAGATCCCCGGGCTAAAGTCAGCCCACCCTTACCTCCCTCCCGGGGGGGCGCCCGACAACCCCGGGCTTTTTTAACCCCCTTTTGACAAGTCTTTGGTGTCGTTTGCGTGTGTTACCCCTTACGTGTTTTGCGCCCCGTCAGCACGTCTAGAGTACGCATAGCCGTTATACGGTGGCAGCGAGGGGGTGTTGCATCCTTTTTGGGTGCAACAGGACACACCACCCCCGAAAAAAAAATCCCCTTGACCCCAGAAGAGATGTTTTAAAAACAAAAAAAACTTTAAATACACGTTTGGGCCCCCTTTCTTATTTTTTTTCCCCTTTTCTCCCAAATGTGAAGCCGTTTTTTTTTTTGGGTTGAAAGGGCAAATGCGAAATGGGGAGTTTCACACTTTCCTTCACCCCAGTCGCATTCCTGTGATCGAGTTTTGATCAATAAACATGAAATTTTGTAGTTAAGTAATTTTAAAATTTTTTTCTTTTTTTGAGATTTTTTGTTTATCGCAACGAATTTTAATTTTTTGTGTTTTTTCTTATAGAATATATTTTATTTATCTCGTTTCCCCCCCCACCTGACGTCCCTTTTTTTTGTTGAGGGCATTTTTGGAAGATACTTTTACCTGACCCCACTTTCTTTTTCCCGGTCGGTGGCGGCGTGGGGAGGGGTTCCTGAAAGCTTGGTTCCCCGTAATTTTGGGAGTAAACATAGCATTGATACATTTCTTTTTGGTACACGTTCAATCGGGCTAGAACGAATCATGTAAGCCAAAATTGGGGTTTTTTAAAAAAATGGTTTTTTTTTTT
>NC_051411.1:18701735-18706735 GCF_015228065.2 Penaeus monodon
CCTAGGAGGAGGATTCCTCTCCCGTTGAATGAACTTGAGTTGCGAGATGATCTCTTGTACCACAATCGCGTTCTTCCGGAGGGAGTTATCCAGCAACTCGTAATTCCACGATCGTTGCAAAGGAAGGTCCTTGAATTCGTTCATGGTGACAGATCAGCTGCTCATCCTGGTATTTTTCGTACATACTGTACGTTACTACTTCCCTCAGATGCTGGCAGAGGTCAGAAGATTGGTACAAGCGTGCAGTGAATGTCAGAGGAGAAAGGGTGTGGTTTCTAGGCAGGCTCCTCTTGCATCCATGGCCGAGGTTTCTCAGCCTCTCGAGCGAGTGTCAGCTGATTTAATTGATATGGTACCATCTGCTCGAGGTCATCGGTATGTTCTCGTAATAATAGATCATTTTTCGAGATTTTTGCAGATGATACCATTGGTCGATAAAAGTGTACACTCGATAGCCGACGCATTCGTTGACTTCATTTTATTTGGTCCTCCCAGGGCATTACTAACAGATAATGGTGGTGAATTTGCCAACAGTTTGTTTAAACAGGTGTGTGAGATCCTGAAGGTGAAAACCATGCATACCACGAGTTATCGTCCACAAGCAAACGGTATGGTGGAGAGAGTGAACAGAATGGTAAAGGATTCTTTGGCTACAATGGTGGGACAACATCCACATGACTGGGACAAACCTTACGTACGTCTCGCCTTGAATACTGCAATACACAGGAGTGTAAATCTAACCCCTTTGTATCTATTAACGGGGCGCGTTAACTATTTTCTAGCCATGTTGACAAATTACCAGAATCTGGATGAGGACGCTTCGAGAATGCTACATGTGAGACTGCGCGAAGCCAGGGAGGCTGCTGTCGAATCCACCAGGAACTCCAGGAAGAGATGGGTTCGCGACTATGATAAGGTGAGGCGGAAGTTCAGTCCCGAGGTCGGAGAGCTCGTGATGGTTCGGATAATACGCCCGAGACGCCCGCACCGTGTCGCAGCGCTGGCGCCATGATGGAGTAGGCCTGTACGTGTTCTGAAGAAAGTAGGGCCAGTTAATTATATCGTTCAGGACCCCTACACGCCCAACAAGGAGATGCAGTGCCACATAAGCCAGCTAAGGAGATACATCCCACAGTAAGAGTTCGAATTTCCGGAAGCACCGAGGGATGATGACACGGAGGATGGCCAAGATCAACCCGCCGAAAGAGATTTAGCTGATGGAGAAGCTGAAGATGATTTAGCGATACCTGGTCCCTCTGGGCTTGCACGACCGCAGGAAGGATCAGATACCGACGACAGCGGGTAGTATGCACTTCAGGCACAGGGTTGTAAGTTTCGTTTGATTATGGGGAGTTGTTCTTCAGACTGAGCACCAAGGTCTCTTCACTGTACTCCATTAAATTGCACAAATTAGTTCCATATAAAACCTTACTGATAATACTTCTCTTTATTGCAGTCATTCATGGTTGTGCCTGATAGCAGAGTGCATCATCTGAGTTATTCTCAAAAGCTTTACAGCATTAAGTGGCCGGATTGTTCCGTAGCACGCCAACCTGGGTATATGAGTATAATTGCCAAAAATATATATGGCGACAATAATTACAATAATAATGATAATAATGATGATAATAATTTAAATAATAGCAATAATGATGATAATAATGGTGATAAGGATGAGAATGATGACGATAATAATAATAATGATGATAATAATGATGATATAACAATAATAGTGTCCATTTATAAAAAAAAAAGGAAAAGGAAAAAACATTCCCAAAAGTCGAAAATGTGGCAAAATCTAGCGAAACAGCCTTTCAGAGTGTACGCCAAAATGCCTTTTTTTCGATATCATTCATGATTTGCATAATTATTAGGCTAATAATGAAAATAATAAACATCATTCTGTTAATCATGACAATAATGAGAACTTTGATAAAATTGCTATTATAATCATAATTTTCATAATAACGGAAATAATTGCAATAATGATAATAATATAAAATAATAATATAATAATAATAATAATAATAATAATAATAATAACGATAGCAATCATAATAATAATAATTATAATAAGAACAAACATATATTCATTAATAATAATAATGATAAAATTAATAATCATAATTGATAATTAATCATCATCATCATCATCATCACATCATAATAATAATAATATTATTATTAATATTACTTTATTGTTAGTATTACTACATGAAATATATTATAACTGTGATAATAAGAATGATAATATAATATAATCATAATAGTAATTATAATATTGTTGTTTTTATCATTCTTATCGTATAATATCATCATCATTATTATTATTTATTATTATTATTAATATTATTATTATTATCATTATCATCATTATTATTTTCAGTATAATTGTAAAGAAATATATTATATCTGTAATAATTACAATAATAACGATAACAAGTAAAATATTAATAACAGTGATTATATATCGTTATTATTGTTATAATCTTTGTTATCATTGTTATTATTATGAGTATAATGAGCATAATTGCCAAAAAAATATATATGGTCGGCAGTAACTACAAATAATGATAATAGTAATGGTAATAATTGCATAATACAATAATGATGATAATAATGATGATTATGATGAGAATGATGATGATAATAATAATAATGATAATAATGATGATAAAATGATTATAATAACAATAATCGCGTCCATGCATAATAATAAAAAAAAAATCCCAAAATTTGAAAAAGTGGCAAAATGTAGCGAAATATAGCCTACACGAAAGTTCACTTTTTTCGATTTGATCATGATTTGCGTAATCATTATAATAATAATAATAAATAATAATAATAAAATAATAAACGTCATTCCCTTTATCATGACAATAATGAGAATTTTGATAAATTTGCTATTATAACTATAAATTTGATAATAATGGGAATAATTGCAATAATGATGATGATAATAATATAATAATAATAATAATAATATAATAATAATATTGATATAATAATAATATAATAATGATGATAATAATAATCATCATGATCATCATGATCATCATCGTAATAATAATAATAATAATAATAAATAATAATAATAATATTATTATTATTATTAAGATTGTATTAAAGTTATTATTATTATTCTATTATTATTATTATTATTATTATTATTATTATTATTATTATTATTTTATTGTTAATATTACTACAAAAAATATATATAATATATATTAAAAACTGTGATAATAACAATAATAATGATATTAATAAATCATATTAGTCATTATGATATTGTTATTGTTACTATTATTAGCATTATTATCATCATTAGTAGCAGTAGTAGTATAATTGTAAAGAAATTGATTATATCTGTAATAACTGAAAAAAATAATGATAAAAGTAAAATGAAAATAGTAATGATTATAATATCGTTATTATTGTTATCATTTTGTTACTATTGTTATTATTATTACTAATTGTTGTTATTATGAGTAGAATTGCGAAAAAAAAAAATATATGGCGGCAAAAATTACAATAATAGTGAAGATAATGCTGATAATAATTGCAATAATTACAATAATTATGATAATGATGAGAATGATGATGATAATGATCTGATAATAAAGATGATAATAATGATGATAATAACAATAATAGTGTGCATTTATAATAAAAAAGGAAAGGAAAAAAATCCTAAAAAAAGAATTTATTATTATTATTATTATTATTATTATTATTATTTTTATTATATTATTATTACTATTATTATCATTATTTTATAATATCATTATTATTACTTTTATTGTTAGTATTACTACAAAAAAAAACTATATATATAACTGTGATAATAACAATAATAATGATGATAATGATAATAATAATCATAATAATATTTATAATATTGTTATTGTTATCATTATTATCATTATCTAATATTATTATTAGTAGTATAATTGTAAAGAAATATATTATATCTGTAATAATTGCAATAATAACGATAAAAAGTAATATAAAAATAATAATGATTGTAATATCGTTATTATTGTTATAATCTTATTATTTTCTATTAAATAATTGCAATAATGATGATATTAATGATGATAATTATGAATATGATAATGACAATAATAATAATGATAAAAATGATAACAATGATGATAATAACAATAATAGTGTCCATTTATAAAAAAAAAAGAATTCCCAGATGTCGAAAAAGTGGCAAAATCTACCGAAATATAGCCTTTTCAGAGTCTTCGCCAAAATGCATTTTTTTCGATTTCAATCATGATTTGCGTAATTATTAGGATATTTATGATAATATAAATATCATTCTATTAATCATAACAATAATGAGAATTTTAATAAAATTGCTATTATATTTCCAATTTTGATAATAATGGGAATAATTCCAATAGTGATGATGATATTAATAATAATAATAATAATAATAATAATAACAACAACAACAACAACAAACACGATAATAATGATAATATTATTATTATCATCTTTATTATCATTGTTATCATTCTCATTATTATTACTTTCATTGTTAGTATTACGAAAAAAAAATATTAACTGATAAAAACAATAATAATGATAATAATGATCATAATAATAATTATAATATCAAAATTGCTATCATGTCATTGTTACCTTTATTATTATTATTTTCAGTCGTATAATTGTGAAGAAATATATAATTACAATTACAACGATAAAGAGTAAAATAAATTATATAATGATAATTTAAATAATTGCAATAACCATGATAATAAAGATGATAATAATGATAACAATACTATTAGTATCTATTCATAAAAAAAGAAAAAAGAAATATTCGCAAAAGTAAAAAAACTGGCAAAATCTAGGGAAATATTGCCTTTTAAGAGTATATGCCAAAATACCCTTTTTCGATTTCAATTCTGATTTTGATAATAATGGGAATAATTGCAAAAAATATAATAATAATAATGACAATAATAATAATAATATTAATA
>NC_051411.1:18711735-18723609 GCF_015228065.2 Penaeus monodon
CCACGTTCCTCGCCGACGCCTGTTGCCGATCGACACTATCTGCCGACAAGCTACTCCTGTCGAAGTGCCTCCTCACCTCTTTTAACGCCAAGCCTACCCTGCTACTTCGTGCTCACCACTCACGCCTGCGCTACCCTCCTGACGAAGTCTCTCGCTCTACGCCGCCACACTCCCAAATCCGGTTCACCTACTTCGCGAACCCTCGTCAGCACAGCCATGAAGTCGCATGGCTGTTACTATTAAAAGTAAGTGTACCTATTAATGCCGGATTAACTATTGCCCTCCCTAATCCACCCACACCTTACATACAAGTTGCCTTCTTTCAACTTCAAAGAACACGCCACTCATTGAACACACACTACAATCTCTATATTACAAAACATTTCGCTATCTATCATTGTTTTACAACACAACAAATAAATGGTCATACACTGAGTTCAGTTCCAAGTGACACACACCCTTACCTTGCACCTCATTCCTCTGCCCTAACCATACTGTGATTGATATATTGTGTTATTGGTATTTTTCTGTCTATTATCATTTTTGTCCTCACATGGCCCAGTTTAGTATATATTATTTACCTCAGAACAAGTTTATTTTTATCATTGTTATGTTCGGTTGTTCTCATCATATTATTCATATTTATTGTTTTCGAATACCTGACTAACCTCTAATCTACCTACCTGTCCACTCTACCCGGAATTCACTCTAGGATTTACTAAGTTACTAGTTTACTAGGTTTACTACGTGCCATACCTATGACTTGTAACTGAATCCAAATCGCTTTCATGACGTCCTCTCACAGTTCGATATCTTGCTCTCAGTAATGCTGGAATTTATGTTTCTTTAGTTTTAAGGTTTGGTAAATATGTACTGATGGTAGTGCCTCCAGTTGCAGATAATGGCAACGCATTGTAGACACCATGCTTTATATAGGCTTACACAGTTATTATCACTGCAAGTTAATTTTAAGCCCGGCTCATGGCCGTAAACGAAGGAATCCTGAGCCCGCTGCAACGTGAATTGCCTACACTTACGCTCATATAATTGAAGCGCCCGACACGCGCTGAGACGCGCACTGTTAGATTACCACCGCAAGTTAATTATCAGCCCGGCTCATGGTCGTAAACGAAGTAAACCTGACCCCGCCGCAAAGTGAATTGCCTACACTTACGCATATACGATTGAAGCGCCCGGGACAGACTAAAACGAATGTAGAAAAACGAATGTAGATAGAAAAATGAATGTAGGAAAACGAATGACAAGCATAACACTGTAAACAGTGGAATGACACGGTTTTGAGCAAAATAAAAGTGGAATTTCGGTGTTTTGAGTCTTCTGAAAGTGGAATGTCAGTGTTTCCTGTGTTCTAGAGTGGAATGTCAGTATATCCAATATTCCAAAAGTGGAATGTCAGTGTTTCCAGAGTTCTGAAAGCAGAATGTCAGTGTTTTCAGTGCTATGAGAGTGGAATGTCAGTGTTTCCAGTATTCCATGAGTAGAATGTCAGTGTTTATTGTGTTCTGAAAGCGGAATGTCAGTGTTTTCAGTGTTCTGAGAGCTGAATGTCAGTGTTTCTAGTGATCTGAGAGTGGAATGTCAGTGTTTCTTGTGTTCTGAAAGAGGAATGTCAGTGTTTCCGGTGTTCTGGAAGCAGAATGTCAGTGTTTCCATTATTCTGGAAGCAGAATGTCAGTGTTTCCGGTGTTCAGAAAGCGGAATGTCAGTGTTTCCAGTATTCTGGAAGCAGAATGTCAGTGTTTCCTGTGTTCTGAAAGAGAAATGTCAGTGTTTCCGGTGTTCTAGCAGAATGTCAGTGTTTCAAGTGCTCTGAGAGTGGAATGCAGTGTTTCCAGTCAAGTAGAATGTCAGTGTTTCCAGTGTTCTAAAAATGGAATGTCAGTGTTTCCAGTGTACTGAAAGCGGAATGTCAGTGTTTCCAGTGTTCTGAAAGCGGAATGTCAGTGTTTCCAGTCATGAAGAATGTCAGTGTTTCTAGTGATGTGAAAGCGGAATGTCATTGTTTCCAGTGTTCTGAAAGCGGAATGTCGGTGTTTCCAGTATTCGGAAAGTGGAATGTCAGTGTTTCCAGTGTTCTGAAAGTGAAATGTCAGTGTTTCCAGTAATCTAAAAGTGGAATGTCAGTGTTTGCAGCGTTCTGAAAGTCGAATGTCAATGTTTGCCGTGTTCTGTAAGCGGAATGTCAGTGTTTCCAGTGCTTTGAGTGTGGAATGTCAATTTTTCGGGACAGACTAAAACGAATGTAGGAAAACGAATGTATATAGAAAAACGAATGTAGGAAAACGAATGTAGAAAAACGAATGGAGGAAAACGAATGACAAGCACAACACTGTAAACAGTGGGATGACACGGTTTTGAGCAAAATAAAAGTGGAATTTCGGTGTTTTGAGTCTTCTGAAAGTGGAATGTCAATGTTTCCTGTGTTCTGGAAGTGGAATGTCAGTGTTTCCAATATTCCAAAAGTAGAATGTCAGTGTTTCCAGTGTTCTGAAAGTGGAATGTCAGTGTTTCCTGTGTTCTGGAAGCAGAATGTCAGTGCTTCCAGTGTTCTGAAAGCGGAATGTCAGTATTTCCTGTGTTCTGGAAGCGGAATGTCAGTGTTTCCAGTGTTCTGAAAGCGGAATGTGTTTTTCCAGTGTTGTGGAAGCAGAATGTCAGTGTTTCCAGTGTTCTGAAAGCGGAATGTCAGTGTTTCCAGTCAAGGAGAATGTCAGTGTTTCCAGTGCTCTGAGAGTGGAATGTCAGTTTTCCCAGTGTTATGAAAGTGTAATGTCAGTGATTGCAGTGTTCTGAAAGAGGAATGTCAGTGTTTCCTGTGGTCTGCAAATGGAATGTCAGTGTTTCCAGTGTTCTACAAATGGAATGTCAGTTTTTCCTGTGTTCTAAAAGCGGAATGTCAGTGTTTCCAGTGTTCTGGAAGGAGAATGCCAGTGTTTCTAGTGATCTGAGAGTGGAATGCCAGTGTTCCCAGTGCTCTGAAAGCGGAATGTTAGTGTTTCCAGTGTTCTGAAAGCAGAATGTCAGTGTTCCCAGTGCTCCGAAAGCGGAATGTCAGTGTTTCCAGTGTTCTGAAAGCGGAATGTCAGTGTTTCCAGTGTTCTGAAAGCGGAATGTCAGTGTTTCCAGTGTCTGAAAACGGAATGTCATTGTTTCCAGTAATCTAAAAGTGGAATGTCAGTGATTGCTGTGTTCTGAAAGTCGAATGTCAGTGTTTGCCGTGTTCTGTAAGCGGAATGTCAGTGTTTCCAGTGCTTTGAGTGTGGAATGTCAATTTTTCGGGACAGACTAAAACGAATGTAGATAGAAAAACGAATGTAGGAAAACGAATGTAGAAAAACGAATGTAGGAAAACGAATGCAGAAAAACGAATGGAGGAAAACGAATGACAAGCACAACACTGTAAACAGTGGGATGACACAGTTTTGAGCAAAATAAAAGTGGAATTTCGGTGTTTTGAGTCTTCTGAAAGTGGAATGTCAATGATTCCTGTGTTCTGGAAGCGGAATGTCAGTGTTTCCAGTACTCTGAAAGCGGAATGTCAGTGTTTCCAGTATTTTACAAATGGAATGTCAGTATTTCCTGATTTCTGAAAGCGGAATCTCAGTGTTTCCAGTGTTCTACAAATGGAATGTGAATGTTTCCACTGCTCTGAGAATGGAATGTTTTCAGTATTCCGAAAGTGGAATGTCAGTGTTTACAGTGTTCTGAAAGCGGAATGTCAGTGTTTCCAGAGTTCTGAAAGCAAAATGTCAGTGTTTCCAGTGTTCTGATAGCGGAATGTCAGTGTTCTGAAAACAGAATATCAGTGTTTCCAGTGTTCTGAAAACAGAATGTCAATGTTTCCAGTGTTCTGAAAGTGGAATGTCAGTTTCTCCAGTATTCTAAAAGTGGAATGTCAGTGTTCTGAATGTCGAATGTCAGTGTTTGCAATGTTCTGGAAGTGGAATGCCAGTGTTTCCAGTGCTCTGTGTGTGTAATTTTGGCGTTTTCAGAGTTCTAGAAGTGGAATGGCATCCACTTTGGAAAAAAACACTTTTCTGTTTATAATTGGGCACCTGCAATTCAGTTTTGAAGGTGAGTATATATCTTTGAGTTTTGTATTAATTCGACCCGTATTGATGATGTATACTTGAGAGGAAACACTGCACGCCCAGTTTACAATGTGTAAGTCTGTCAGGCTGCATATAATGAGTCTGCCTGTCACTCTAAATACTATAGAATAATGTACTGTATGTATATATTAATTACACAACTTTTGTGTGTATATGTTTTTTTTTGAGTGTATATACATATGTGAGCCACCTATGATCATTGACATATATGGGCAGGGGAGGTGCTTGAGTAATTACAAAAAAGGGTTGTGTGCCAGGGTAAAAAAAAAATGACTAGGGGCTACAGAAAAAAATAGAAGGGGTGTGGTCTCAAAAACAGTTCAGCATATTGAAAAGAAAGAAATATATTTTCTAATATGATAACATAATATGTTTTCTTCTTTCCTTATAGAGAAATTGACACAGATTACTTTGAAAAGTCCATAAAAACTTCTGAATCAGTTTTATCCACTTTGGAAACACAGTTCTGTATATGAATTGGCACCTACGATAAAGTACTGAAGGTAAGGATCGCTTTCTTTTGTTTTTGACCTGGTGTTTAATTTTTCAGATATATTTTACATAGGATAATTGGCCCATCACTAGCACTTCACAAATTCATTTAAGATAAATCCAGGTTTGCACACACAAGGTTCCTCCATTCCACACTTTAGGCTGTAAAAGGTACAAATTAAATTTTGCATTTGATCAATGAGGTTCATGTATAATGTCGTGTTGAAATTGTCTAGACAATATTGCACATTACATAATCAAATTATGCAGTGATTTTGGACAATAATCCATCCCCTAACCTTCCAATTGTAGCTCCAAACAGGGAGATTTTGTTGGGGCGCTGTCTGTGTGTCTGTCTGGCCATCAATCTGGCCATCTGGGCAGATTTTTTGTTACTGCGATTTCTCAAAATCTACTGGATCAAATGTTTCATAATTTTTAGTGTAGCTTTATCACAATATGAATGGGTACTTTTCGTGTGTGTGGCTTGCATACTTTACATAAAATTTGCATAATTATTACTTCACATCAGTTGTATGAAATTCATTAAAACTGTATGCATACATCATACTATTATTTAAAAATACTAAAAATTATTTACTCATATTGTAATTTCTTGCTCATTTGCATTTTTAATGACCTTAAATGTAAAAAAGTGCAATTTCTTTAAAAGTACACACTAGATCAAGTATTATGTAATTTTCAGTGTATCTTCACCCCACTGTTTTATTCATGCGGATTAGGTACTGTTGAGTGTGGATTGCATAATTAACATAAAATTTGTATAATTATGATTTCAGAAGTATGGCTAATTCTAATAGTTATATGAAATTCAATGAAACTTTCTGTAAAAATCATACTATTATATAAAACTACTAAAACGTATTGAATACATTTTGGAATTGTTTGCTCATTTGCATATTATATGATCTTTTATCAAAAGTCCTAGTTAGTCCCCACTAGACAAAGTCTGGAATGGGGACTTATAGATTGGGTTCTGTCCATCCGTGCATGCGTGCGTACATACGTCTGTCCGTCCAGAGCCATTTCTCAGACATGCCTAGACCAATTTTTCTAAAAACTTGGCACAAGTATGGACCACAAAAGCATACATATACATGTCAATTTTCATCATGATACAATCCAATGTGGCCGCCAGTTGGCCATTTTGTTAGTGATTTTACCATTTTCACAGCCATATAACTCAGATGTCATTCAAAGTTGGTATTAGGACATGATATGATCCAATATTGCTGCCAGTCGGCCATTTTGTTGTGATCAACGCAATTCAGAAATGTTGTGATCAACGCAATTATACTGAGTTCCTAAGAACAAAGTTAATCAGTTCACTAATTTTTCCTTAGCCTGGGGACTATGTCATTTACAATGGCTTGTTCATAAAAAGTACTGAATCAAATAATCTGCAATTTTCAGTGTATGTTCACCACACTGTATATTGATGCTGTAGTTTTGGTGGTTGTGGCTTGCATTAGGATCATAAAAGTTGCATAATCATGATTTCATAATTAAGGTGATGGTGCATAAAACCAAGACTTCAAAGATGACCTCCAAACCATATATTTTCTGAAAGGTCGTGCTTTTGTCTGTGTGTCTATTGTGTTTGTGTTTGTCAATTTGTGAAAGTCAATAGATTAGTGGGAAAGGAAGTCCTCTGATATCACAAATCATCTGTTTTTATGAGTGTAACTAGATCGCTGGTCGCTCATTTGTCACTTTCTTTCTTATCTGGTTGTGCAGCCTTATCGGTCAAGATATTGTCAAACATTGAATTGGCATTGAACCAGTAAAATGCATATTGTTTCTAAAATATTTTTGGTCCCTCAATCGAGACTTATGGATTGGGTTCCATCCGTGTATGCAGGTGTGCTTGCATCTGTGTGTCGATCAATCTCTCTAGACTCCAGAGCAATTTCTAAGACATGCCTTGATTATTTTTCTCAAACTTGGCTAGCCAAATAGCAAGTGGCATACCAATAGCATGTCAAATAATTTTGTGATATAATCCAATATTACTGCCAGTCAGCCATTTTCCATGTCCACAGCTTGATGCTTGAACAGATCTCATACAAAGTTGGTGGCATATCATTTTATATATATCAAAAACAAGAACTGGTATGATCAAAACGATGACTGCCAATCCTTCAAAACAATGACTATAAGATAATTAGAACTCATCTTGGTAGAAACTATGTCATTGACCAATGACTTGTTTGTTTATATGCTCTTAAAATCTTCCCGGATACTACTAGGCCAATGTTGGATGTATACATGTAGGTCTCTTGCAATGCCGTGATGTACTTTTGTTAATACTAACAAATCAATATTAAATATATTCAACATTATAAATAAATATATGCATTAAATAAATGAGAAACTAGTACTATTAGTGAAATGATTTTTAAGTCTTCTGTTATCTAACATTGTCTAGACTAATGGCATGCATATTGGCAGTGTAGTCCAGTCAGTCATTTAAGTTGTTTTTGCCAGCACTTGTTAACAATGAGTGAAGTTGAAACTATTTTTGACAATTCATCAGAACATCAGGATACAATCATTGATGAACCACCTGTGAAACCATGTGGAGGTGAAGTGTATATATACAGAGCAAGATCAAAGCTTGAAGAGAAGGACTTCAGGTTTGACTAGTAACGGTGGATTTCAAAAGGATCAAACATACGTTCTGACCGTAAAGTTAATCCTTGTATTAGGAAACGTTATTATTACTTAAAGAATCCAAATGGAAAAGAGAAAGACTCTCTTAGTGACTTTAAAAGATATGTAAATAATTTAAGAGAGGAAGAGCAGGAACAGGATGCCCAAGTGTATATACTGCATACATAGGTAATGAATCGTTACACAGAGATACAAAGCATGGAAATAGCAGATACAGACAAAAATATATCCCAGTAAAGAGAAAGGTTTTGATATAAAGAGTAAATTAATAGTGGGAACACTACCTAGCAATGTATACAAATAATTGCAAAGTGAAAAATCGTCAACTGCTGTTAACCAACAACTGATGCCTGTGGATAGTCCACGCAAGTTAAAACAGGTTGCTAATGTAGCACAAAGTGTAAAAAAACATGGGAAACTAACCAATGATGAAATATTTAGTTTGTACGAGTTAGCTGTGCAATTAGGTTTTATCTGGCACATTTCCCTCTTTCCAAATTTAATAGTATATCTTGGTATGGAAGATACCATTGAAAGCACAAAGGAAATACTCAGGTTGTCACTAGAAGATAACAACTTACCACAATTGTTATCTTATCATACCACTTTTAAACTTGGAGACTTTTATGTTCCTCCAATGGTAGGTCGCAATGTAACATTAAAAGGTGACCCCAATATCCAATTTGTTTCCTCATACATGAGAGAAAATTTAAAGTTCATCACAGAGATTTCCTTAAACAAATTCTCTCACAACTTGATATAAGTAAGAAAATGAGAATCCCTCTAGTAACAGACAGAGAGAAGAGTCTCCAATTCAGCAAAATTTCCCTGAAATTACAAATGAATCTGCGGGAATCACATTCTAAAAGATGTTGAAAACTGGGTATGCAAACATGGAGTTGAAAAAAGTGATGTCAAAGTGCTGAAAGATAATGTTGAGGAACTAAGAGATAGTAGAGCAGATGATGAATTCAATGCTCTATATATTAAGCACAGTAGTAAGTGGAGCAAAGCATTTAAAGCTTATTTTGATAGTGAACTTTGGCCAGACTTACAAAATCACGGAAGCAGAATTGTAACATCTAAATTCGCTACTTTCAAAGATCAGGCAACAGCAACAAATAACATCTCTGAGAGTATGATTGATAAAGGAGCAAAACGAGTGGAAGGAACTTCCAGTGACCAGTATGGTTTTATCTCGGTACTATTTGCAGTCATATTATCTTTATGAATTTGAAAGAGCAAAACTTGGATTTGGTAACTACCAGTCAAAGGATAAGCAAATATTGACTCGGATAAAGGAAACAACACCCGAGGTGAAGCGAACCATCGAACGAGGAAGAAATTTTAGATAGTCACAAGAGTCTCTTGCAAACTTAACTGTTGAGATGGGCGCCATTGGTCTCTCGCCACAGACAGCATCGTTTACTGTACGAAGCATGAACAGCAGTAAGATACATTCAGTCAAGTTGTTTCCACAACCTGCAGTTTGTTCATGTCCCAGCACTGGCATGTGCTATCACATCATTGCTGTCAAGAAGGCCATTGGATTAGATAGTGTCAAGGACCAAAGAATATGCTCACTCTCTACTCTATGGAAGAGGCCCCATGGGAAAGAACGAAGATCTGGAAGAAAGAAGGCAGGGATGAAAGATTATGATTATGATACGGTACCACCAAACGATTCAGTTATGATGGAGGCGTGTACGACAAGTTTGAATATTGAAGATAGTGAGAACCTTAACCTCGACAGAGCCTTGACGATCAAGGAAACATCACCATTTCCAAGACACTCAACACCTAATACACCAGATAGCAAGAAGACAGACAAGTCTATCACAAGTAGCAAAAAAGGAAGTCAGGGTGATGACAACAAAGGGTGTGGTTGTCATTCAAAACCTGTAAACACTAAACAACCTCTTGGAATGGCGCGGAGAAAAAATGATGCCATTGGATTAGATGATGTCAAGGACAAAAGAACATCCTCTCTCTCCACTCTACAGAAGAGGGCCCGTGGAAAAGAAGGATTAGGATCTACTGGAAGAAAGAGAGGCAAGGATGAAAGATTATGGTGATGACACTGTACCCGCAAACGATTCAGTTACGATGGAGGATCCCACCATAGATCAAAGTGATGACAACAAAGGGCGTGGTTGTCATTCGAAACCTGCAAACACCAAACAACCTGTTGAAATCGCACAGAGAAAAAATGATGCCATTGGATTAGATGATGTCAGGGACCAAAGACCATCCTCTCTCTCCACTCTACAGAAGAGGGCCCATGGAAAAGAAGGATTAGGATCTACTGGAAGAAAGAAGGCAAGGATGAAAGATTATGATGATGACACTGTACCGGCAAACGATTCAGTTACGATGGAGGATGCCACCATAGATCAAAGTGATGACAACAAAGGGCATGATTGTCATTTGAAACCTGTAAACACCAAACAACCTGTTGGAATGGCACAGAAAAAAAAAATGCCCAAACAAGTATCCTGCATGGAGAACAACAGGACGGTAAAACTGATGTGATAATGATAGAGAATGAAAAGAGTGAAGATGATGATGAGCTTGAAGAGTCATTTTTTGTACAAGCATGGAGGGTATCAAAATTCCTTGGCCCAAATCCAACTGTAGCAGACACTTGCATTTCTAGTTTCAAGTTCAAGCATGAGTCCGAAGTCACAAGTGATGTTTTCACTGCACGTTCTGAAACTATTGGTGACCTGGAAAGCGACATACATCCATGGGAAGATGCAATCCTCTTAAATCACTGGTATGACAAAATTTATCCAAGGTTCCAAACAACAAGAAGATACAAACAAGAACATCGCCTTTTTGATTCAATTGAAGCAACTAACTGGTTGTTTGGGGAAATTATAGAGCGTGTCATAAGCACTTTAATCAATAAAAGAGGTGTGACATATAATGAAGCTATACTCTTGTGTCCAACTTACATATACAGAAGTATTGCTTTGAATAGATATGATCTATACTTTACCTTTCTTGACAATAATGTAGCCCCAAATAAAGACATACTCCTAGTGCCATTGAATGTAGATGTTAGCCCAAAGAGTCAAGGGTCACATTGGCTTCTTGCCATTATAAATCTTAAACAGAAAGACATCATCATCTGTGACTTCTTACAAACTCATGTTTCACAACAAACAAAACTTATAATGATGAGATTGCTGAAATTGGTATGTGCTGTTCATATGGTGGGAAACTTGATATTCCAGCCTCAGCAGTGGAACTTCTTGTTGTCAAGTGATAGTCCTCAGCAATCAAACTCCTTTGACTGTGGTTGCTATACCATAATTGATGCATACAGCATCATTACTGGTAAAGTGTATGAAATGGTTCCAGGGAATAGTGTACGGATCACACTTCTACTGGTCAAGGATACACTGATAGAAAAAAGAGGTTCACGGCAAAGATGGCAGAGGTATGATTATTTGGAGCAATGTGAACGTCTTCAGCGATACTGTTCAGGAGGGCTGGAGATGCATTTATCAATACAAGAGTTCACTGAAGAAGAAACTCAGTAGAATAGTAGAGTGTCTTGATTGAAGTAAGGACCTGTCGGTGTGCTGTGCCAAGGAATGTCCCGGAGAATCATCAATGGTTCAAGAAGTAATGTGCTGCAGTTGTCGAAAATGGTATCATGTTACTTGTACTGGAAAAAGTGAAAACTGGGAAAAGTATTTTATATGTAACGACTGTCAGTGCAATGTCTAGTAAATGCCATAGTCTGAAATATCTTCATGTAGCTTCAGATTCCAACAAAGTTACCGTGAAAATGTTACCTGAGTTTGTAGCTACAATCAAAACTGAAATGTAAATACATAGCTTGCTTGTTTACTTGGATCTCAGCAACTTTCGTGAGTTTTACAACAAAACACCTTTACAAAAATGTGTATTTTGTTGACTTTAACTGTCATTAAGACATTAACTCTGTGATTTAATATAATGGCATGTAAACGATTGTACATACATGAAATTTAAAGCATTATATCTATGGTGAAATAAATGAAAACTTTTCTGTCAAACTACAATTTATTGTTGTCATTATCTCATTTGATAGAATACTATTTGAGAGAGTTTTTTTTTTTCTTTTTATTTTATGTCTTCAAATAAGAAGTTATTGTTTCAGAATCAAAATATATACTTAAAGATAAGTAACATGATATACATACAATAAGACTCAGTCAACCTTTTTAATACCATTTAAGATGTCATTCCACTTCTAGAACTCTGAAAACGCCAAAATTCAGCTTGCGGAATACTGGAAAAATTGGGGACAGACTAAAACGAATGTAGAAAAACGAATGACAAGCATAACACTGTCCACAGTGGGATGATACGGTTTTGAGCAAAATCAAGGGAATGTCAGTGTTCCAGTGTTCTGAAAGTGGAGTGTCAGCGTTTCCAATGTTCTGAAAGTGGAATGTCAGTGTTCAGTGCAAAGAGAGCGGAATGCAGTGTTTTCAGTGCTAAGAGAGCGGAATGTCAGTGTTTCCAGCGGAATGTCAGTGTTTCCAGTGCTAAAAAGAAG
>NC_051411.1:18723709-18732053 GCF_015228065.2 Penaeus monodon
TTGTAACATGGGATTTAACCTTTTTGTTCATCTAGTTTTTCATGTTATTATTTAGAACTTTTTTTTTGAAATATAGATGTATTTACCTGTTCCTGGGAAATGTTGTATTTCAATAATTCTTACACTACTACTACTACTACTACTACTAATGATAATGATATTAATGATAATAATGATAATAGCAATATTATAATTACTATTATGTTCATTATTATCGTTATCATTATTATTGTGATTATCACATTTGTTATGTATTTTTGTTGTTATATTAACAACAAAAGTAATAATAATGATAATAATAACAATAATAATAATAACGAAAATAATAATCATAATAATAATATTATTATTATGATGATGATGATGATGATGATGATGATGATGATGATTTTTATTATTATTATTATCATTATTATTATTATTATTATTATTATTATTATTATTATTATTATTATTATTATGTTAAGTGCAATTATTCCCACTATCATAAAAATTTTAATTATAATAGCAATTTTCTCAAAATTCTCAATATTGTCATAATTAATAGAATGGTTTATCATTATCATTACCAGCCTAATAATTACGCAAGTCATGATTGAAATCGAAAAAATGCATTTTGGCGTAGACACAAAAAAGGCTATATTTAGCTAGATTTTCCCCTTTTTTCGAGTTTTGGGATTTTTTTCCTTTTTTATTATAAATGGACACTATTATTGTTATCTTCATTATTGCCATTATTATTATTATTATTATTATTATTATTATTATTATTATTGTTATTATTATTATTATTATCATCATTATTATCATTAGCATCATTATTATCATCATTACTGCAATTATTGGAATTATTATCATCATTATTATCATTCTTATTGTAATTATTGCCGCCATATATGTATTTTTGGCAATTATACTCACAACAACAATTATAATAATAATAACAGTAATAACAAAAATTATAACAATATTAACGATATTATAATAATTATTTTTATCATTGTTTTACTTTTTATCGTTAATAATGCAATTATTACAGATCTAATATATTTCTTTACAATTATACTACTACTACTACTACTATTACTACTAATAATAATGATGATAATAATGATAACAACAATATTATAATTACTGTTATGATTATTATCATCATTATTATCATTATCATTGCTGTTATCCCATTTATAGTATATATTTTTTGTAGTAATACGCACAATAAAAGTTATAATAATGATAATAACATTACTAATAATAATAATGCTAATAATAATAATAATAATAATAATAATAATGATAAAAATGGTAATAATGATATCATTATTATTATTATTGTTATTATTGTTATTATCATTGTTATTATTATTATTATTATTATTATTATCACCATCATCATCATCATTATTGCAATTATTCCCATTATCATCAAAATAATTTTTATTATTATTTTCGTTTGTATTGTTATTACTGCAATTATTACAAATATAATATATTTTTTACAATCACACTATTACTAATGATAATATCAATAATAACAATAATGATAATAATGATGATAATAATGATAACAACAATAATATTATAATTCCTATTATGATTATTATTATCATTATTATCATTATTATTCTTATTATCACAGTTATGTTGTTGTTGTTTTTTTGCTGTAATACTACTAATAAAAGCAATAAAATGCTGATAATAATAATATTAATAATGATAATAATAATAATAATAATATTGCAATTACTATTATGATTGTATTTATCATTATTATCGTTATTATTGTTATTATCACAGTTATAATATATTTTTGCAGTAATACTAACTAAAAGTAATAATAATAATGATAATAATAATAATAATAATATTATTATTATTATTATTATTATTATTATTATCATTATCATTATTATTATTATTATTATCATTATTATTATTATTATTATTGCAATTATTCCCATTATTATAAAGATTATAATTGTAATAGCAATTTTATAAAAATTCTCACTATTGACAGAATGATGTTTATTATTATTATTAGCCTAATAATTACGCAAATCATTATTGAAATCGAAAAAAGGGTATTTTGGCATACACTCTGAAAAAACTATATTTCACCAGAGTTTGCCACTTTCCCGCCTTTTGGGATTTTTTTTTTTTTTTCATTTTATCATCATTATTATCATCATTTTTATCATTACCATTATTATCATCATCATTCTCATCATTATCATTATTTTCATCATTACTGCAATTATTATAATTATTATCATCAGTATTATCATTATTGCAATTATTACAATTATTATCATCAGTATTATCATTATTCTTGTAATTATATCTGCCATATATATATATATATATATATATATATATATATATATATATATATATATATATATATATATATATATATATATATATGGGGCCGCGGTGGCCGAATGGTTAGAGCGTCGGACTCAAGACTGTCACGACGGTAATCTGAGTTCGAGGGTTCGAGTCACCGGCCGGCGCGTTGTTCCCTTGGGCAAAGAACTTCACCTCGATTGCCTGCCTAGCCACTGGGTGGCCAAGCCAGCCCAAGTCAGTGCCGGGTAAATAGAGATGGTGACTCGATAAAAAAAAAAAAAAAAAAAAAAAAAAAAAAAAAAAAAAACACCGGGCGAAAGGCAATGGCAAACCACCGCTCTAGATTGCCAAGAAAAATCATGGAAGCCCATGATCGTCAAGGCCGCGGTGGCCGAATGGTTAGAGCATCGGACTTAAAACTGTCACGACGGCAATCTGAGTTCGAGGGTTCGAGTCACCGACCGGCGCGTTATTCCCTTGGGCAAGGAACTTCACCCCGATTGCCTACCTAGCCACTGGGTGGCCATGCCACCCCAAGTCAGTGTTGGTCCCAAGCCCGGATAAATAGAGAGAATGATTACCTAAAAGATAACACCGGCGCTCTCCGTGGAAAGGAACTGGGGACCCTACCACGTACTCACTCCAAGAGCATCACAACATGAAAACTACAATTAAGTATCATGCTGTGACCACGGCGGCTCAGACATGAATCTACCGTTAAAATAAGAATATATATATATATATATATATATATATATATATATATATATATATATATATATATTTTTTTTTTTTTTTTTTTTTTTTTTTTTAACAACAATTACAATAATAATAAGAATAATAAAAAACATCATAAGAATGATAACGGTATTATAATCATTTTTATTATCATTTTAGTGTGCATTGTTATTATTGCAATTATTACAGATATAATATATTTCTTTACAATTATACTACTACTACTAATAGTAATAATGATAATGATGATAACAATAATATTATAATTACTATTAATATTGTTATTATCCTTATTATCATTATTATTGTTATTATCACAGTTTTTTTTTTGTTGTTGTTGTTGTTGTAGTACTAATAATAAAAGTAATAATAATGATAATAATAATAATAATAATAATAATAATATAATAATAATAATAATAATAATAATAATAATAATAATAATAATAACAATAATAATAATAATGATTATAATAATAATAATGATAATAATAATAATAATAATAATAATAATAATAATAGTAATAGAATAATAATAATAAAAATAATGATAATATTATTATTATTGTTGTTGTTGTTATTATTATATGATAATAACAATAATAATGATAATGATAATAATATTATTACTTTTATTTGTTATTATTATGATCATTATCATTATTATTATTATTATTATTATTATTATTATTATTATTATTATTATCATTATTAATATTATTATTATTATTGTCATTATTATTATTATATTTTTTGCAATTATTCCCATTATTATCAAAATCAGAATTGAAATCGAAAAAGGGTATTTTGGCATATACTCTTAAAAGGCAATATTTCCCTAGATTTTGCCAGTTTTTTTACTTTTGCGAATATTTCTTTTTTCTTTTTTTATGAATAGATACTAATAGTATTGTTATCATTATTATCATCTTTATTATCATGGTTATTGCAATTATTTAAATTATCATTATTATAATTATTATTTAAATTATTGCGCCATATATATATATTTTCGGCATTTATACCCGCAATAACAACAATTATAATAATAATAACAATACAAAGATTTTAACAATAATAACGATATTATAATCATTATTATTATCATTATTTTACTCTTTATCGTTGTAATTGTAATTATATATTTCTTCACAATTATACGACTGAAAATAATAATAATAAAGGTAACAATGACATGATAGCAATTTTGATATTATAATTATTATTATGATCATTATTATCATTATTATTGTTTTTATCAGTTAATATTTTTTTTTCGTAATACTAACAATGAAAGTAATAATAATGATAATAATAACAATGATAATAAAGATGATAATAATAATATTATCATTATTATCGTTGTTGTTGTTGTTGTTGTTGTTATTATTATTATTATTATTATTATTATTAATATCATCATCACTATTGGAATTATTCCCATTATTATCAAAATTGGAAATATAATAGCAATTTTATTAAAATTCTCATTATTGTTATGATTAATAGAATGATATTTATTATTATCATAAATATCTTTTTTTTGCATTTTTTTGTCATAAATATCCTAATAATTACGCAAATCATGATTGAAATCGAAAAAAATGCATTTTGGCGAAGACTCTGAAAAGGCTATATTTCGGTAGATTTTGCCACTTTTTCGACATCTGGGAATTCTTTTTTTTTTATAAATGGACACTATTATTGTTATTATCATCATTGTTATCATTTTTATCATTATTATTATTGTCATTATCATATTCATAATTATCATCATTAATATCATCATTATTGCAATTATTGCAATAATAATCATCATTATCATTATATAATATATTTTTGGCAATTACACTCATAACAACAATTATAATAATGATAGAAATAATAAGATTATAACAATAATAACGATATTACAATCATTATTATTTTTATATTACTTTTTATCGTTATTATTGCAATTATTACAGATATAATATATTTCTTTACAATTATACTACTAATAATAATATTAGATAATGATAATAATGATAACAATAACAATATTATAAATATTATTATGATTATTATTATCATTATCATCATTATTATTGTTATTATCACAGTTATATATATAGTTTTTTTTTGTAGTAATACTAACAATAAAAGTAATAATAATGATATTAATAAAAATAATGATAATAATAGTAATAATAATTATAATAAAAATAATAATAATAATAATAATAATAATAATAATAATAATTCTTTTTTTAGGATTTTTTTCCTTTCCTTTTTTATTATAAATGCACACTATTATTGTTATTATCATCATTATTATCATCTTTATTATCAGATCATTATCATCATCATTCTCATCATTATCATAATTATTGTAATTATTGCAATTATTATCAGCATTATCTTCACTATTATTGTAATTTTTGCCGCCATATATTTTTTTTTTTTCGCAATTCTACTCATAATAACAACAATTGTAATAATAATAACAATAGTAACAAAATTATAACAATAATAACGATATTATAATCATTACTATTTTCATTTTACTTTTTATCATTATTTTTTTCAGTTATTACAGATATAATCAATTTCTTTACAATTATACTACTACTGCTACTAATGATGATAATAATGCTAATAATAGTAACAATAACAATATCATAATGACTAATATGATTATTAATATCATTATTATTGTTATTATCACAGTTTTAATATATATATATATATTTTTTGTAGTAATATTAACAATAAAATAATAATAATAATAATAATAATAATAATAATAATAATAATAATAGAATAATAATAATAACTTTAATAATAACAATAATAATAATAATAATAATAATAATAATAATAATAATAATAATAATAGAATAATAATAATAACATTAATAACAATCTTAATAATAATAATAATATTATTATTATTATTATTATTATTATTATTATTATTATTACGATGATGATCATGATGATCATGATGATTATTATTATCATCATTATTGCAATTATTCCCATTATTATCAAATTTATAGTTATAATAGCAAATTTATCAAAATTCTCATTATTGTCATGATAAAGGGAATGACGTTTATTATTATTATTATTATTATTATTATTATTATTATAATGATTACGCAAATCATGATTCAAATCGAAAAAAGTGAACTTTCGTGTAGGCTATATTTCGCTACATTTTGCCACTTTTTCAAATTTTGGGATTTTTTTTTATTATTATGCATGGACGCGATTATTGTTATTATAATCATTTTATCATCATTATTATCATTATTATTATTATCATCATCATTCTCATCATAATCATCATTATTATCATCATTATTGTAATTATTGCAATTATTACCATTACTATTATCATTATTATTGTAGTTACTGCCGACATATATATTTTTTTGGCAATTATGCTCATTATACTCATAATAATAACAATGATAACAAAGATTATAACAATAATAACGATATTATAATCACTGTTATTAATATTTTACTTGTTATCGTTATTATTGTAATTATTACAGATATAATATATTTCTTTACAATTATACTGAAAATAATAATGATGATAATGATAATAATAATAATATTAATAATAATAATAATAATAATAATAATGATGATGATAATGATAACGATAAGAATGATAAAAACAACAATATTATAATTACTATTATGATTATTATTATCATTATCATTCTTATTATCACAGTTATAATATATTTCATGTAGTAATACTAACAATAAAAGTAATATTAATAATAATATTATTATTATTATGATGATGATGATGATGATGATGATGATTAATTATCAATTATGAATTATTAATTTTATCATTATTATTATTATGAATATTATGTTGTTGTTATTATAATTATTATTATTATGATTGTGTTGTTGTTGTTGTTATTATTATTATTATTATTATTATTATTATTATTTTATTATTATTATCATTATTGCAATTATTTCCGTTATTATGAAAATTATGATTATAATAGCAATTTTATCAAAGTTCTCATTATTGTCATGATTAACAGAATGATGTTTATTATTTTCATTATTAGCCTAATAATTATGCAAATCATGAATGATATCGAAAAAAAGGCATTTTGGCGTACACTCTGAAAAGGCTGTTTCGCTAGATTTTGCCACATTTTCGACTTTTGGGAATGTTTTTCCTTTTCCTTTTTTATTATAAATGGACACTATTATTGTTATTATCATCATTATTATCATCATTATTATTATTATCGTCATCATTCTCATCCTTATCACCATTATTATCATCATTATTGCTATTATTTAAATTATTATCATCATTATTATCATTATTATTGTAATTATTGTCGCCATATATATTTTTGGCAATTATACTCATATACCCAGGGTTGGCGTGCTACGGAACAATCCGGCCACTTAATGCTGTAAAGCTTTTGAGAATAACTCAGATGATGCACTCTGCTATCAGGCACAACCAGGAATGACTGCAATAAAGAGAAGTATTATCAGTAAGGTTTTATATGGAACTAATTTGTGCAATTTAATGGAGTACAGTGAAGAGACCTTGGTGCTCAGTCTGAAGAACAACTCCCCATAATCAAACGAAACTTACAACCCTGTGCCTGAAGTGCATACTACCCGCTGTCGTCGGTATCTGATCCTTCCTGCGGTCGTGCAAGCCCAGAGGGACCAGGTATCGCTAAATCATCTTCAGCTTCTCCATCAGCTAAATCTCTTTCGGCGGGTTGATCTTGGCCATCCTCCGTGTCATCATCCCTCGGTGCTTCCGGAAATTCGAACTCTTACTGTGGGATGTATCTCCTTAGCTGGCTTATGTGGCACTGCATCTCCTTGTTGGGCGTGTAGGGGTCCTGAACGATATAATTAACTGGCCCTACTTTCTTCAGAACACGTACAGGCCTACTCCATCATGGCGCCAGCGCTGCGACACGGTGCGGGCGTCTCGGGCGTATTATCCGAACCATCACGAGCTCTCCGACCTCGGGACTGAACTTCCGCCTCACCTTATCATAGTCGCGAACCTATCTCTTCCTGGAGTTCCTGGTGGATTCGACAGCAGCCTCCCTGGCTTCGCGCAGTCTCACATGTAGCATTCTCGAAGCGTCCTCATCCAGATCCTGGTAATTTGTCAACATGGCTAGAAAATAGTTAACGCGCCCGTTATAGATACAAAGGGTTAGATTACACTTTATGCAGTATATACAGTGTC
>NC_051411.1:18732153-18755149 GCF_015228065.2 Penaeus monodon
CTAATTGAGACAGGCAAATTTTCGAAAAAAAATCATGAACTCTCGAAAAGTGGTATCTCGAAGACGATAATCTTCTCTCACTCAAACATTCGGTTTTCGCTGGCATCGCTCTACGTAAGACACTCAACATCATCACAAACTACATAAACAACAAAGACCGATGACTAAAGACTGTTCTTGTTACAAAAGATGTTGAGAGAGCCTTTGACACGGTCTGGCATGCTGGCCTCAAGTACAAGCTGTGCACCAAATGAACTTTCCACCTTTGATTCAAAAATTGTTCTGCAGTTTTCTTGATGACTGTAAATTAAAATTAAACAAAGTTTCAGGCACAATTTCAATACACACTGGAGTACTTCAAGGCAGCATACTCAGCCCAAAACTCTATACGTAATACACAAACAACCTTCCAACCCCCCCCCCCACACACACACACAGACTCACTCACTATCCTCCATGCTGACAAATGTACACACTCAGCTCGACACAGTGCGCTTTCAGGTATCGTTTAGCGCATCATTGACGAACTCGACACCATCTCGAGATGGGAGCATAAATGGCGCATCAAGACTAACGCTACAAAAACAAAAATTCTTTTTGTAAGACCACAAAAACTTCCTCCTTACTACAACATTTACCTCAAACACCTTCGATTGACTACAAGCACCTTTCCAAATCAGATCCTCTTGTACCATCCTTGGTTTAACCTTTGATATCTACTTTCGATTCCACTTGCATATCAATTCAAAGGCCGCCTTTGCAAGAAAAAACTTACATTCGCTTTATCGATGTGCAGCCCCATGCACGAAGCTGCAACTATACAAAACACTGATTAACCCCCCCTCACATACACACCACTTGCACTCACACAAACAGCATACATTAACAAGTGCAAACTCCAGCTTGTTCAGATAAAGCACTCAGATGGGATCTATATGATAAATTGGGATCAATTTATTATATCTGAACTCCATGAGGAAGCTTCTCTGCTTCCTCTGAACATCGAGTGGCGTAGGTTGGACTGTAAACAGACCGACACACTTCGTGCCTGGCATACCGATTGGCTGGATAAACTCAACACCATCTTTCGTTCCGGAGATTGGGATTAGGCCATGAACTTTTTTCTTTGGCATGGGACGAAGAAATGGATGTAGTTTTTTTTTTAAGGAAAGTCCGGTCTTTTAAAAACCATGTTATTTGGTTGTATGTTGATATTTGATGTATAAATAACTAATGACAGCCTAATATGTTGTTATATCCCAACCAAATGTTTTTTAAAAGCGTTTTTGTATGCTAAAATTCGATCGTCTGTTATAAAACCGATTTGACGCGCCATATCGCGGAGTGACGCCCACACCATGTATATCTGGAGTGAGGTCGGGGGGCCATGCCATTGTTCTATGCAGTGCATTGTATATTGCATTGTATAATATCAGTGCATTGTATATTGCATTGTATAATATCAGTGCATTGTATATTGCATTGTATAATATCATATAATTCGTATATATAATATAATATATATATATATATATATATATATATATATATATATATATATATCATCATCATCATCAAGGGGCTAACGCCGGCGGGGGCGCATGGCCGCATCCACCCTTCGCTTCCAGCCACGAGGATCCCTCGAGGCGAGTCTCCAGGCAGGCACACGGCCCATCTCTAATTCCTCGCGACAGGTCTCGTCGAGCTCATGATCTCCTAGGACGTCCCACAGGTCTCCTCCACCCAGGGTTGTCTCGCAGAGAGACAACCTGATGGGCAGGGTCGTCCATAGGGAGGCGAGCTAGGTGGCCATATAGCCTGAGTTGGCGATCCCGGATTATGCAAGTAACAGGTCCCATGCCAGTCTCAGGGTGTTACCGTCGGTTGGACACGTGGTCATGCCAACTGTACCCCATGATCCGGCGAAGGGACTTGTTACAAAAGGCATCAAGGCGAGACTCCAAGGCACTGGATAGCGTACAGGTTTCGCTTCCATAGAGCAAAACTGGCAGTATCAAGGCCTTGAAGACACGCAGCTTGGTCCTTCTGCATAGGTACCGACATCTCCAAATGCTCTTGTTGATCGAGTTCATGGCTCCTGTTGCCTAACCAATCCATCTACTGACTTCCTGGTCTGACAACCCAGAGATATGGACTACGCTACCAAGGTATGTAAAACTCTCTGTAACTTCAACGTCCTCGCCGCAAGCATGGATCGACTGAACGGGTTCCCCTAACAGGCCCCCAAAGTCCTAAATCTTGGTCTTGGTCCGGGAACCTTAGGCCTGGGGGTTTTCGCCTCATTGCCGCCACGGACCCAAAGGACTCGTGGAGGAAACATCGCGCAAAGTCAAGGCCCGAGACCTTAAAATTGCCTAGGTTGCTCCCGCACTGATTTTGGGGCTAAACTCCCCCCCTTATCCATTTGTTTTTTTTTCGTTCTTTTTTTAAACTTGTTTGTTTTTTTCTTTTGGGTTGTTGTGATTTCTTATTTTTAATTTTAACCGCCCCTTTGCCCAGCCCCACCCCCCCGTTTTAAATACCTCATCACCTGACCCCCCAGGGAGCCGGGAGGGGACTTCCCTATGTCACTGGGTTTTGTGCTGCAGAAGCACTGCCCGGCTGATGTCTAAGCTCCTCAGAATGGCCTCCATACCATTGTACACTTAGGGGGCCCCCAGCCAGGTAATCTTACAGCAAGGATTAAACATCACCCACGGGGGTACTTTGGCATTGTGGAGCAGGGGATTGTTGCTTGACCGGGTGAAAAGCCTTTTTTTGCCGCTGTGCTTGGCACTAAAGACATGATACCCAAAAATGAACACCCCTCTGTTAAGTCCCCAGATATGACAATGTCAAAGTTCTTTGATCGCCCTTTTGCTGGGGATGGTTTTTTTGTTTATGGGCCAAGACTTCCACTGTAAGCTTAGATTGTGTGTATGATTTACTTGGTGTTAGAAACATCTGAGCATTTTTTGTTTTTGGGTTTCAGAGTTTGATATTTTGGGAGCTACAATCCATATGAAGTCTTCCTGATTAAAGGGATCTTCATCTTTTTTTAGGCTTTTGTCGGGCTATCCTGATCCACGGGGAAAGGTGGGACCTTTGGTAGATCTTGTTTGTTGCTTCCCCTTTCTCTTTTTGGGTTTTGTTGTGCGTCTTTTTTTTGCGGTTTTACTGTGAAGGTCACCTGTTCTGGCACGGCTGCACAATTAGCCGGTTTTAGCTCTCCAGTGAGGACCTGGCCAGGGTTGGAGTAGAGAGGGGAGTCCAACCTGGGGTGAGGGGGGGCGGGTTTTTGGCTCTGTCCACTTCCCCCCTTTCAGGACTGAAACATTCTGGGGTTCATTCCCACCCAGGGGACTGTGACTCCCTTCTCCACGTCCTCACTAAACCCCCCCAAAAGCCTTTTGCAAACCAAAAAATGACACTGAAAAAAGGGGGATGACACTTTTTTGAGAAAAAAAAAAGTAAAATTTGGGTGTTTGGAGTCTTTGAAAGTGGAATTCAGTTTTTTCCGTGTTCGGGAAGTAGAATATCAGTGTTTCCTGGTTTGGAAGGGGAAAGTCAGTTTTTTCCAGATTCAAAAGTGGAATGTCATGTTTCCAGTTTTCTAAAGCAAAAATGTCAGTGTTTCAGTGTTCTGAAAGAGAATTTATGTTTCCAGTGCTTAAAGGGGAAATGTCTTTTTTCCAGTGTTCTACAATGGAATGTCAGTGTTTCCAGTGTTCTGAAGTGGAATGTCGTTTTTCCAGTTTCTAAAAAGGGTGTGGCGTGTTTCCCATTTTTCTAAAAGCAGATTTTTCAGTTTTTCCAATGCTCTAAAAGCAAAATGTCTTTTTCCCCAGTTTTTCACAAAGGGAATGTCAGTGTTTTCCCCAGTGTTCTACAAATGGAAGTCATGTTTCCTGTTCTAAAATGGAATGTCGTGTTTCCCATTGTTCTAAAAATGGAATTCAGTTTCAGTGCCTGAAAACAAATGTCAGTTTTTTCCAGTCTCTGAGATAGAATTCAGTGTTTCCAGTGTTCTACAAATGGAATGCCAGTTTTCCGTGTTCTAAAAGGAAATGTCGGGTTTTTTCCAGGTTCTGAAAGCAAATGTCATTGTTTCCAGTATTCGAAAGTGGAATGTGAGTTTTTCCATGTTCTGAAAGGGGGAATTCAGTGTTTCCTGTGTTCTGGAAGCAGAATTTAGTTTTTTCGAGTGTTTCTACAAATGGAATGTCAGTGTTTCCGTGTTATGAAAGTGGAATGTCGTGTTTCCAGAAACTAAAAGTGAAAGCGGTGTTTGCAGTGTTCTAAAAGCGAATTAAATTTTGCATGTCCTGCGCGAATGTTAGGTTTCCAGTGCCCCTGAGGTGGAATGCCCATTTTTTTCCAGTATTCCAAAGCTGAATTTTGGGGGTTTTCAAGTTCTAGACGTGGAAATGGCATTCATTTTAAAAAAAACCTTTTCTGTTTAAAATTTGGGGTACCCCCAAAATTCGGTTAAAGGGTGGGTATATATTTTTGATTTTTTGTTTTAATTGCCCCCGTTTTGAATGTATACTTGAGGGAAAACAGGCACGCCCATTTTACAATTTTAAAAGTCTGTCAGGCTGCTAAAGATCTGCCTGTCACCAAATACTATAGAAAAATGTACTTATGTATATATTAAATTACAAACTTTTGTTGTGTATATGTTTTTTTTTTGAGTGAAATTTTCATTTTTTATATATGTAACCACCTATGATCTTTAATATAGGGGAGGGGAGGTGCTTGAGTAAGTACAAAAAAGGGTTGTGTGCCAGGGGAAAAAAAAACTGATAGGGGCTAAAAAAAATAGAAGGGGGGTGGCTCAAAAAAAGTTCAGATATTAAAAGAAAAAAAAAATATTTTCTATATGATAAATATATGTTTTTTCTTCTTTCCTTATAGAGAAATTGACACCGATTACTGGAACAGAACAGAACACTGGAAACACTGACATACTGCTTTCAGAACACTGGAAAAACGGATATTCTCCTTGCAGAACACTGGAAACACTGACATTCCGCTTTCAGAACACTGAAAACATTGACATTCCACTTTCCGAATACTGGAAAAAACCCGAATTTTCCTTTGCGAACACTGGAAATGACTTCCCCTTTCAGAACCTGGGAAAAACTGACATTCCATTTGTGAAACTGGGGGAAAACCCGACATTACGCTTTTTAAACACTTTTTGGGAAAACTGGAAACACTGCATTCCCCTCTAGAGCACTGGAAAAACTGACCTCCTTGCGGAACACTGGAAACATGACATTCTGCTTTCAGAAAACTGGGAAACATGACATTCCCTTGTGACCACGGAAAACTGACATTTCCCCTTTTGAAACTGGAAAAACTACATGCTGCATCCAAACACTGGAAACCTGACATTCGGCTTTCAAAAAACTGGAAACACTGACTTCTGCTTCCAGAACAAAAACACTGACTTTTCCCTTTCACACACTTTTTGGAAAACTGGGGGAAAAATGACATTCCCTCCGAGCAGGGAAACGCTGGCTTTTCCTTGCAAAAACTGGAAAACTGACATTTTGCTTTCAGAAAATTGGAAACATTGACATTCCATTGAGACCACTGGGAAAAATGCATTCCGCTTTCAGAACACGAAAAAAAAAATGTCTTTCTGCATCCAAACCGGAAAAAAACTGACATTCCACTTCAAACTGGAAAAACTGACATTCTGCTTCCCGAACCAGGAAACACGGGAAATTTCCCCTTTCAGAACACTTGAAACACTGACATTTCAATTTCCGAATTCTGGAAACACTGACGTTCCGCCTCTCAGAGCACTGGAAAACGCATTCGCTTTCAAACACTGGAAACACTTGAATTCCGCTTCAAAACATGGGAAAACCGACATTTTATTTGTAGAACACTGGAAACACTGACATTCTGCTTTAGAATACTGGAAAAAACTGCACCCAACCCCAAGCACTGGAAATCGACATTCCCTTTTCAGAACCTGGAAACACTCATTCCATTTTAGAAAAACTGGAAAAACCCGACATTCCGCTTTTTAAAAGATGGAATACTGAAATTTGTTTTCAGAAACTGGAAAAACTGACATTCCGCTTTCAGAAAACGAAAAAACTGACTTCCCCTTTTAGAAACGGAAAAAAAGAAATTTTTTGCTTTCGGAACACTGGAAATTGACCTTCCACTTTCAGAACACTGGAAACACCCGACATTCCATTTGTAAACACTGGAAACACAGACATTCCCTTTCAGAGCATGGAAAAATGACATTCTTTTCAGAAAACTGGAAAAACTGCATTTTTCCCCTTTTCAACACTGGAAACACTGACATTCCCCTTTCCAAACTGGAAACACGACATTCCCCCACACAGCCGGAAAACTGACATTCCACTTTCAAACACTGGAAACACTGACATTTTCCCTTTGTAAACATGGAAAAAACTGACATTCTTTCCAAACATGGAAACACTGACATTCCATTTGTAGAAAAAACGGAAAAACGCATTCCGCTTTTTGAACATGGAAACACTGACATTCCCCTTTCATAAAACCCGGAAAAACTGATATTCCCCTTTCCGAATATGGGAAAAACTGACATTCAGCTTCAAGCCTTGAAAAATGAAAATTTCTGCTTCCAGACACAGAAAAAACTGCATTCCACTTTTACAACACTTTTGGAATACGGAAACACAGACATTCCACTCTAAAGGGCCCGGAAACACTGCATTCTCCTTGCGAAAAACGGAAACATGACTTCTGCTTTCACAAAACTGGAAACCTGACATTCCCTTTGTAGACCACTGGAACACTGACATTCCGCTTTCACAACACTGAAACCTGACATTCTGCTTTTAAAAACCGGGAAAACTGACATTTTGCTTCCAGAACACAGGAAACACTGACATTCCACTTCAACACTTTAAACACGACATTCCCTTTCCGATACTGGAAACATGACTTCCCCTCTCAAGCACTGGAAACCCCTGAATTCTGCTTTTAGAAACACTGGGAAAAACTGAATTCCATTTGTAGAACATGGAAAACTTGACATTCCCTTTCAGAAAAAGGAAACCGGCATTTTTTTTGTAGAACACAGGAAACATTGACATTCTGCTTTCAGAACACTAGAAAAAACCCGACATTTTATTTGTAGAAACACGGAAACACGACATTTTTTTCTTTTAGAACTGGAACACTGACATTTCCCCCTTTAGACTTGGAAACACGCATTCTGCTTTTAGAACTTGGGAAAACGACTTCCCTTTGAGAACATGAAACCTGACCATTCCTTTTTGAACCTTGGAACATTGACATTTGCTTTCAGAACACCCCAAACACTGCCCTTCCCTTCGAGCAAATAGAAACACTGAATTCTGCTTTTTTAACATTGGGAACCTGACATTCCATTTTTAAACACTGGAAACATGCTTCCCTTTGGAAAAATGGAAACACTGACATTTGTTTTCAGAACACGGAAACATGATATTCCCCCTTTCAGAAAAACTTTGAAAAACCCCGATTTCGCTTCAGGGAAAACTGGAAACAATGGCATTCTGTTTTTTAGAACATGGGGAAAACGAATTCCCCCTTTCAAACACTAGAACCCCCTGACATTTCCCCTTTCAGGGCACTGGAAAAAAATGGCATTCTTTTTCAGAAAACGGAAACACGACATTCCATTTCAGAACATTGGAACACGAATTTCACTTTTTTTCCCAATATGGAAATATGTCAGACTTCCCCCCACAGCAGGGGAACCCTGTATTTTTCATCCCCTTGACTGGAAACATGCATTCCACTTTTAAAACAGGGGGAAAAACTGACTTCCATTTGTAGACACTGGAACCCCGCTTCTGCCCCAAAAAACTGGAAACACTGACGTTTAGCTTTCCAACACTGGGAAAAACTGACATTCCCTTTCAAACACTGGGAAAAACGACTTTCCCTTTTTCAGAACACTGGAAAACTGATATTCCATTTTTAAACACTCGAACCTGAATTCTGCTTTTAAAAACTGGGAAACCGAATTTTGTTTTCAAAACTGGAAACACTGATTTCCGTTTTTTAAAAACTGAAAAACACTGACATTCCACTTCCGAAATACTAGAAACACTGACATTCACTCTCAAACACTGGGAAAAACTGACATTTTGCTTCCGAACACAGGAAAAAACTGACATTCCCCCTTTAAAACACTGGAAAAACTGACTTCCACTTTCGGGCACTGAAAACCCGGGGTAAAAAAACCCGACATTTCCTTGCAGAACCTGGAAAAACTGAATTTTCCCCTTTCAGAAAACTGGGAAAACTGACATTTCTTTTTAGAACACTGGAAAAAACAACATCCGCTTTCAGAACCAGGAAACGCGACATTTTTGCTTTAAAAACGGAAACTTGGTTCCTTTTAGGGCACTGAAACATGACATTCGCTTTTTTAAACACTGGGGAACACTGACTTTTGCTCTCAGAACACTGGAAAAAAATGACAACTACTTTCCGAATGCTGGAAAAAAAGAATTCTGCTTTCAGAACACTGGGAAAAACTGACATTCTGCTTTTAGAACACGGAAACACGGCATTTTTCCGCTTTCGAACACTGGAAAACTGACATTCCCTTTCCCCGAATTACTGGAAACATGACACTCCACTCCAAAAGGCCCGGGAAAACTGAATTCCTTTCAAAACACAAAAACCCCTGAATGCTTTTTTGCATTTGGGAAAAATGATATTTCCCCTTTCGGGAAAACGGAAACACTGACTTCCATTTTCAGAGACTGGGAAAAATTTACATTCTCCTTGTAGAACACGGAAACATGGAACATTCCAATTTCAGAAAACCGGGAAACAGAATTCCTTTGTGAACATGGAACATTTACTTCCCTTTCAAACACTGGAAACATGACATTTGCTTCCCGAAAAAAGGAAAAACGCATTCCTTTAGAACACTGGGAAAATGCATTCCATTTCCGGAACGAAAAACTGAAATTCCCTCTCAGGCATTTTGGAAAACTGACATTCTGCTTTTAAAACTGAAAAACTGACTTCCCTTTCAGAACATGAAACATGACTTCCATTTTGAAACGGAAAAAAAATGCATTTTTTTCAGACCGGAAATTACATTTTCCCTTAAAAACACGGGAAAAATGGGCATTCCTTCAGAACACTGAACAACATTTTTGTTAAACACTGGAAAAATTGAATTTTCCCCTTTCAGAACACGGCATGACATTCTGCTTTTAGAACACAGGAAACATGACTTCCCTTTAAACCCTTTTAAAGCTTTTTGCTTAAACCTGAAAAACTGACACCTTTTCAAAACTGGGAAAAATGACATCGTTTCAAAACTGGAAACAATGACATTCCATGTGTAGAACACTGGAAAGACTGATATTCTGCTTTCAGAATACTGGAAACACTGACATTCCACTCTCAGAGCACTGGAAACACTGAAATTCTGTTTTTAGAACACTGGAAACACCGACATTCTGCTTCCAGAACACAGGAAACACTGACATTCCACTTTCACAACACTAGAAACACTGACATTCCACTTTCGGAATACTGGAAACCCTGACATTCCACTCTCAGAGCACTGGAAACACTTATAATAGATGGATGGTTGCGCATCTACTATTTGAGGTTACTGGTGTCTTATCTCTTTGGGGAGTGTTTGTTTTGAGTATGAGTGCCTAGGTGCTGAATGAAGTCGGAGATCAATGGGGGAGCCGGCAGGCTCCCCAGTCGGCTAAGGACAGGGCAGTCCTTGTGGTGCTGCTGCTGTTGTCTGGTTCTGCTGGAGGATCATTTTGGGCTCTGAGGCTCAAGTACACTAGCCCTGTGTAAGCCCGCAGGGAACGAGGGGAGCCCGCTCTCCAATGAGCACGGACATGGCTGTGGAACACTGGAAACACTGACATTCCATTTGTAGAACACTGGAAACACTGACATTCCACTTTCTGAATACTGTAAACACTGACATTCCACTTTCAAAACACTGACATTCCACTTTTGGAATGCTGAAAACACTGACATTCTCCTTTCAGAACACTGGAAACACTGACATTCTGCTTTCAGAACACTGGAAACACTGACATTCTGCTTCCAGAACACAGGAAACACTGACATTCTGCTTTCCGAACTCTGGAAACCCTGACATTCCACTTTTGGAATTTTGGAAATACTGACATTCCACTTCCAGAACACAGGAAACACTGACATATCACTATCAAAAGACTCAAAACACCAAAATTCCACTTTTATTTGCTCAAAAACGTGTCATCCCACTGTTTACAGTGTTATGCTTGTCATTCGTTTTCCTACATTAGTTTTTCTACATTCGTTTTAGTCTGACCCGGAAACGTCAACCCTTAAATGAGAAACCCGACACGTTACCGATGTACAAGTCCGAAAGTTTTTAATTTATGTTGTTTGAGATTTGCGAAGATCAAGCCTGGGCCTTCCATATATGTGGATCGGCCTATTTGATTTTATTTATTTATTTTTCGTTCTGGCTTCACCCGGGCCTTTCACTTATGGCCCGGCCTGTGTCAGCTTTTTATGGCTGTCTCATTTGGTTCTCTGACACTCGCATAATCTCTTTACCAGCATGACGGCTGTGTTCTGCGGGCCTTGTCTCAGGAATTGCGTGTGCACAGAATTCTCTAAGTAATGTACAAGTGGCGTTTGGCTCACCGCAATGCATGCAACACCTTTCTTCACGTTCTATTGTTTGTATGATCTGCCATGAACAGTGGTAACCTAGGCATTCTGTGACGAATGACTTGGGTACCTCTGTTGTTTATTTCAGAGAGTGCCAGGGGTTCATAGCCGGTGGCGTCTGAGTACCAGCTGGCCAAGGGGGAGGATCTCGTTTCCTCTCTGTGAAGCTGCAGGAGGAAGGAGGTTGCCATCACCGTACACTTCTTCCTAAGTAATTTTCGGCTCTGATGTATTATCATGGGATTAGGGGGCATACCCCTGCCAACTTCGGCTAGTCTGTCAAGCTCATTCCCTCTGATCCCTATGTGGCTGGGAACCTAGTTCTACCCTGTGCAAAAATCCTCTGTGCCAGTGTGAAGATGGTAGTCAGAAGGTAGATATTGTCAGTGGGTGGGCGCTGCTGAAGACAGTCGATGGCTCCTTTGGAGTCTGTATGTATGACCACGTGTCCTTCCGTGGCTCAGTGCTCCCATGATAGCAACTGCCTCTGCCTGTAGTGAGGAGGCGTTGTCTGTTACCCTCATGGATTTTGTGGCATCCCTTGCTGCGTAGCCAGCGCCTGCAGTGTGGCTCAAGGAATCGACGGAGTGATGGTTGCAATGACCCTCTGGGTTTCTGCCTCTAGGCTAGGCGTGGAGTATTCATTCTTTTTGGTTGCCAGTCTCATGACCGAGGTTTGTGTCCACGGCGGAGCTTCGACAAAGTCAGAGTGGGCTGTGTGAGACAGCCAGGAGTTGCAAACAGCTCGTTATCTTGTTCTAGGCGTCTGACTATTTTATGTCTTAGGCTTGTATTCCTGGGAGCCTGGATGACATTTGATAAAAATTGTGCTGCCATTAGATCGATTCATGAGGCCACCTTGGGGCACCCAGAATGACCCTGGCGGCTTTGTTTTGGACTGTCTCCAGTTGGTCTTTATATTTTTTCTTAATGCCAATCAGAGCAAGGGAGGCATAGTCTACAATGGGCCTGACTGCATGTACATAGAATGATCTTAGTACTCTATGTCTGGCCCTTATGCGTCTTTCACTCATTGGTCTCATGACAGACAGTCTTGATTTTGTTCGGTCAACCAGGAGCTGGACCTCCTTGCGGTTGAGGGGTCTTCTTCGGCTGTCAGGCTATCCCTGGGCCCATTGGGTGGGTGGAGAGCCTTTGGTAGCTCTGATTTTGTGTGTTTGGGCTTTTCTCTGGTCAGGCTGTTTCTGTGCATTGTTCTTTGCTGGCCTTGCCTGGGCAGGGTCAGATTGTTCTGATTCTGTTCTGGAACTGAATCAGCCTGGTTAGGCTCTGCCTGTGAGGGCATGGCCTGGGTTGGAGTGGGGAGGGGAGTCTCGTCCTGGGTGAGGGTGAGGATGGGGCTGTTTTGGCCCTTTCCAGCTTCCTTCCCTTTAGGACTGCGACAGTCTTGGTCAATGCGTCATGGCGACCGCGACTGCCTTCTCGGCCTCTTCACTCGTCCTTCCAAGGCTGTTGCCACTGCTGTGACTACAGCAGTCAGCAGGATCGACATGTGCCCTTATCGAGGAGGAGGTCTTCTGCTTTGGGGAGGACTTTGTGGTGCTGTTTGAACCTTTATTCCTGTGGTTCTTCTGCACTTGTTTCATTCTGGGGAACTCCTGTTTGTCGGAGATCTCCGGTTTCGGCTGGGGGCGGCTTCCTTCCTCTTAGGAGGTCGGGGAGGCCTTTTCACTTTTGTTCTTCCCCAGACATAGGTGCCTGGGGGGGGGGGCTTCTTAGCAACCTCTTGCCGCCTGAGGGCCGTCTCTTTCCTGACAGAGCAAGCCAGGCTCCAGGCGTGATGCCTCTTGGCATGTTGGGACATTTGGCTGTTGTTGTCCCTGTTTTCTTTTTTGCAGGCCTTAATGCACACTTCGGTGTTGTGTGCCTTGTTGCAGACACCACATTTTGGCTTGGCTGTGCAGCTAGCCTGGTGGTGTCCATACTTTTGGCACTTGAAACACCAGAGTGGATCAGGCACGTCGTCTGAGGGGTGCTCAGAGACCTTCCTGGCCTGGGTGCTGGCCTGGAGGGGCCAGCATAAGAGTTCATCTGTTGGACAATCTGGTGGACATACATATTTTTCTGTCTTGTCCACCATCTTGGCAGCAGGCGTGACAGTGTGCTCAGAGTTTTCTTTTGCCACCCGGAGGCACGTACGGCTTCAGGGTGGCTGCCGTGGTCTGGACCCTTTCACGGGTCGTCTGTGGGGGGTTTTTGGTTTGATTTTCCATGTATTTGGACAGTGCTCATCCACTCACGCCCCCACTCACCACGGAATTCAACAAGGGGAAGTTGAATGTTAGAACCAATGTCTAACAGCAACGGGTGATGAGTGGATATAGCAGCCAATTAGCCGTTTGCAGCGGCACTCACGGACGGTGGGGATACCGACGGCAGCATGACTGCTTGACCCTAGCCTCCCGAGGGAGACCAGCCGATTGACCTGACCGGGCCTTGGATCAGGCCGCTGTCTTGCTGGAATAGAGGACCAAAGAGGCGTGTTGCTAGCCGCAGGGCGTACTCCCTTCACGCTCACCTCCAGGGCTCCAGTCTCCCAGGCACAAGGCTGCCACGCACGGCAAACGCGTGGATAGGTGTGAATCCCTGGGGGGAGACCCCCACCTACAGGACGTTATTGTTGGGAACACTTTTGCTCCTCCCTCATTGAGGAGGGGAGCTCTTCACTTTTCCAGGCAGTTCTTCTCCATCCCACAGAGAGGACCTGTACCTTTTTCAAAGTGAATCCCTCTTCTCTCTGAAACATCCAAAGGCTGTTCACCTCAGTGAGAGAAGAGGGGGTCCTACACCTGTTCCAGTAAGATCTTTCATCCCTCTGAAACAGCCAACCACAGACTACTTCATCACAGTGAGGGAGAGAAGCTAACTTTTTTCCCAGGCGTTCCTATGGCAGGACGGGAGGTTAGTGTTCTGTCTAGCGGCAGCTATTTAGACAGAACCATGCTGAGGGCCTAACATTTTTTTTTTTTTTTTTCAATGTGAATCCCTCTTCTCTCTGAAACACCCAAAGGCTGTTTCACCTCAGTGAGAGAAGAGAGGGTCCTGCACCTGTTCCAGTAAGTTCCTTCATCCCTCTGAAACAGCCAACCACAGACTATTTCATCACAGTGAGGAGAGAAGCTAACTTTTTATCCAGGCAGTCCCTATGGCAGAACGGGAAGTTAGTATTCTGTTCTAGCGGCAGCTTTTAGAGAGAACCAGGCTGAGGGCCTGACAAAGTGAAGGGCTCCTAAACTGCCTATCGTTCCTATGCGAAACAGAGAGAGTGGCAGTCATCAGATGGTCTGCCAGAACAGTCCCTAGGAAATAGAAAGGCAACTCTATGCACACCGTAAGGCAGGCTCTCTAAGACCCCCCAGACACACCCTCCCTGTCGGGAGGTAAAGGTCTGCCCATGTCCGAGCACGAGCTCGAAGATGGGGTACAGTTCACCAGAAGGTGTGCACAGAGTTATCTCATGGCCGAAAATTTATAGGAAAGAATAGGCTGGAGGGCACGAAGCACATGCAAGCACATAGCATCGTGGCAGCAAACAAGGTGGGGGGGGGGGCATCACCGTCCGATACGCTAAGAGCCGAGGCCGGGCGCGGTACATCTCTTAATCCGCGCATGCAAAGCCTTCAGACCGAGAGGCATAGTGGCTCTTTGTCATATTGGCTTGCGCCACCCGCTGCGCCCCATTGAGCGCTTTTGCCGGTACGGTCCTACTCGCTCTGAATCGCCAAGAAGGACCGATTCACCGCAGGGAGAGAAGAGGAGAGAGTCCTTCCAAGTCAGCTGCTCGGGGCTTATTTATTTTTTTACTTTTAAAATAAAACCGAATGGGATAAAAAAAAATCCTATACGATTTTTGGCATGACGTTTAGTACAGATCATTACAGTTGCACTATGTAAATGCCTTTTAATACGTTTTTTGTAATTTTTTTTTTTTGTGAAAACACAAAAAAATTTCCGAATGCTTTAAAAATTCCAAATAACTTTGAAAAAATTTTAAATCATAATTGGCCCACTAGACCGAATTTTAAAAAGGGGCCCCAGAAGCAAAATAAAAGTGGAAGGGGTTTTCCCCACAAAAAAAAATTTTGGGGAAACCCAAATTTTGCATCGTTTTTGAATTAACCCAAAGGCAGAAGAAAAACAAGGGAAAAGCTTTTGGCGGAAAACGCTGAAAATTTTGAGCATCTGGAAAGGGGGTAATTTTTCTGATTAGGACCAAATACATTTTTTTTTAAAAAGGAGAAACGGAAAAAAATAAGGACAAAAACGATTTAGGTTCAAAATTTTCTCCATTTTTTTTTTAAAAATTTGTTTATTGGATTTTTTCAAAACCCTTTTTTTTAAATTTTTTTTTTTTAAAAAATTTTTTTTTTTTCGTTTTGGGGTTTTTGACCTTTTCGGGAAATTCAAAGTTAAAATTTAAGCTTTTTTTTCCCGGGGTTTAAAAAATAGGAAAAGGTTTTTTTTTTTCAATGCTTTCTATTGTTTTAAATTATTAAACTTTTTTTAATTTTAAAAGAAAGAAAATAGGAAATGGCGCAAAAAGAAAAAAAATAGAGAAATAAAAACAGAAAAAAAACCCCCAAATTTTCCCACGAAAAAAAAAATTGTGTTTCCCCCCCAAAACCCCAACAAAAAGGAAGTTTTTTTTGGGGATAAGGCGAAAAAGGGTAAACCCCCCCCTCTGGGAAAAAATAGAAGGTGGAAAGGTTAGGTTTTGAGGGGGGCACAGGATGGGGCTTTTTGTCTCTGGATGTGCGTTGTTTTCAGGGCAAAGCAAACTTGGACAGTGGCGTGCTGAGATTCGATTTTTATTTGCTGGTATACTTTCAGTTTTTCCCCAGTATTACAAGGGGGAATGGCTGTAAGGCAAATGAAAAAAAAAACCCTTTTTTTGTAGTATGCCTTTTTAAATTGATAATAAGGTTGTGTAATAAAAAACTTTTGAGTTAAAACCAAAAATCAAAAGAAAAAAAAATTAATATTTCAAGTGCTAAAAAAAAGATAAGAAAATGTTTATTTGTTATTTTTTTTATTATTTTTTATTTGCTATAACCTTATTCAGTATCAATTTTACTAAATAAAATGAATGCACTGAGATTCTCTTTGCTTTCTGGTGTTGGGAATTTTTATTAATTTTTTCTTTTATATGCTTTATCCATTTTTAAAATTTGATTTTTAAACTTTAGGTAGACCTAGTTTACTTTACAGTTTGGGGAATTCAGTTCTTTTTTATCTATATTATTTTTGGAGTCCATGGTTGTTCCCCCCCCAACAGTTTGTTGGGGCAAGCAATGCACAATACCGTGCCGGACCACCCATCAGGAGGGAACCCCCCTACCCAAAAAAAGGGTTAGGATGGCGTTTCCCAACTGAAGATTTTGGGAAAGGCAGGGTATTGTATCCCGCTGAACTGCTAAAGGCTGGGGGGAAAATAGGCTGGGGCCTGCTACATCCTGATGCCCTCGGCAGTCTTTCCTTCCCCCGACCTGCGAGGGCATGGTATTTTCCCTCTCTGGGAAGGGGAAAAGGGATTTTGATTGTAGCAACTACCGGGCATTTCAGCCCCCGCATACCGGGCAAAGTTCTCGCCCCCATTTTCGAAAAAGGGTCCCCAACCACCCACTGAGGCATCAGAGATGGAGAGTCATGATTACCCCTGCAAGCCAATAGACCATATACTTGACTCCTAGTAATTGTGGGAAAACTGTCGGAGTTGGTTTTGGGTGCTTGCAACCCAGCCTCAAGAAGGCGTTTTTACTCAGTGCACAGGAATCGGAGGAGATCCCGAACTCGGGAAATGCCAACCCAGATTATTTGGCCCAATAGCAAACCTTTATAGGTAGAAGTGTGTAAAGTTGGTGGGGATGTTAACTTCCCTGTAATTTAGGGGTGAGCAAGGGGCCTGTCCCTTTCACCCAAAACCCTTTTTAACACCTGTATGGATTTGGTAATGGCAGAGATACCAAGTCAGTTGGAGCAACACTACAATATCAAGGTCTCAGACCTTGACTTTTTGCCATGAGGTTGCTATCCCATCTGGTCCTTGGGTCATGGGGGCGGTTTTGAGCATTTAGCAAGAGGTGAACCCTTTGGCCTAGAAGTCTCCGGACCAAGACCAAGATTCAGGGTTTTTTGGGGGGGTTTGGGGGAAACCGTTTAGTTGGTCCCTGCGGGGGCGAGGACGTTTAATTACAGAGAGTTTTTCATGCCCTTGGTAGCATAGCCAATCTCTGGGCTTCAGACCAAGAAGTCAAAGACGGGGGGTGGAACAGGAGCCATGAACCCTCAACAAGACATTTTGGGGATGTCGGACCAAAGCAGAAGGGCCAAGCTGGTGTTTCAAGGCCCCGATACGCCGTTTTTCCTAGGAAGCGAAACCTGGGGTACCGTGTTTGGGGTTTATTTGTGCCCCTTTTTAAAAAGCCTTTAGGATTCGGGTACAGTGGCAAACCACAGTCCAACCCGCAGTTACACGGAGACTGTGAAGCGGAAAGGGGGAGGGGCCTGGGCCCCCTTGGGGTTTGTCCCCTTTATGAGGGTCCCCAAAGAGGAAGAGAAGAAAGCAAAAAAAGAAAAAATAAGGAAGAAAAAAAAGGGGGGAAAGGGAAAAAAAAGAAAAAGGAGAAACAGGAAAGAGAGAGAGAGAAAGAAAAAGGAAGAGAGAAGAGAGAGGAGAGAGAAAAGGAAAAGAAAAAAAAAGAAAGAAAGGAAAAAGAGAGAGAAAAAGGAAAAGAAAAAAAGAAAAAAAAAGAATGAAAGGAGAGAGAAAGAGAGAAAAAAAAGAAAGAAGAAGAGAGAGAAAAAGAAAAGAAAGGAAGAAGAGAGAAAAAAGAAAAAGAAGAGAGAGAGAAAAAGGAAAAAAAAGGAAGAGGGGAGAAAAAGAAGAAAAAGGAAGAGAGAGAAAAAAAGAGAAGAGGAGAGAAAGAATAGAAGAGGGGAGAAAGAAGGAAAGGGGAGAGGAGAGAGAATAAAGGGAAAGGGAGAGAGAGAAAAAAAGAAGAAAGAAAGGAATGAGAAAGAAAAGAGAGAAAAAGAAAAAAGAATGGAATAGAGAAAGAAAGAAGAGAGAAAGAAAGAAGAGAGAAAGATAAAGAAGAAGGGAAAGAGAGAAAGAAGGGAAAAGAGAGAAAAGAAGGGAGAGAGAGAAAGAATGGAAGAAAGAGAAAAAAGGAAGAGAGAGAAAGAATGGAAAAAGGAGAAAGAATGGAAGAGAAAAAAATGGAAGAGAGAGAAAATTGGAAGGGAGAGAAAAAGAAAGAAAAAAAGAAAGGAAGAGAAAAGAGAGAGAGAAAAAAGAAAAAAAAAAGGAAGAAAAAGAAGAAAAGAGAGAGAGAAAAGAAGGAAGAGAGAGAAAGAATGGAAAAAGAGAGGAAGAGAGAGAGAGAAGAGAGAGAGAGAGAGAGAGAGAGAGAAAGAAGAGCAAATCAAACACTTTTTTCCAAAAAATTACAATGGTTTTCTTTAAAAAATACATTTGTTTTTAAATCTGGTATTAGGGGTTTTTTTAATTCTTTTTTAAAAAAGGGGGAGTTTTAATGTCTCTTTTTTATCTGGATCTTTTCCATGCTTGGGGCCCACGTATTCCTTTGAGGGCCCCCTGTTGGTTTCGACTTTACGGGGAATTTTTTCCCGTGTCTGGACACTGATGTGCCCCTACGTTTGCGGGGATAACCATTTTGGAAATTTCCCAGAATATTTAAAGAAAAACATGTGTCAACTGCATTTAGAATGAACTTTTAACATTGAATTTTTTGATATGTGGGTGAGTACAATTTATGATATACCTGTGCTACCTGGCAGCAAAGTTTTGTAATTTTGATTTTTTGCTTTTGGCTTTTTAGTCAATCCCAAATGTTTGAACAAAGTTTTTAGCTAGAGCTGGAGTTGCAAAACTATGTTTTTAGTTTCATTAGTGTTTTGATTTTTTTGGTTTAAGAATATCAGGGTACCCATACCTTCCGTGTATTTGCCGGGGGCTCAAATTCAGAAGCTTTAAGGTACTCCTAATTTTTCCTGAAGGCCGGTTGAAGAGCAGCCTTCAAATTCATGTTTGTGTTTTGGGAATTTCTAGCATGTTCTCCCACACCTTGAAAATTTAATTTTTATGTGGGTTTATTTTGGGGCCCATTTGGTCAAAATATAATTTTGTTTGTGAAGAGAGTTAGTTTTTTCTTATTAATGTTTAGGTTGTTACTGAGTCATATGAAAGAAACTGTGAATCTTTGGCGTAACAAAAAGAATTTTATGGGTTTTTTTATAAATCTTTTTATAAAAATTTGTAAATAGGAGGACCTAAAATAGAGCCTTGGGGAACAAAAAAAGGTACTTGTGTTTTATGACATATTTTTATTGATTTTTACATTGGGCCGGGATCTAAAAAATTTTTAAACCCAAAAGGGTATAAATTTTTTATGTTTTACTTTTTTTAAGGGAAATTTTCATGGTTTGACACTATCAAAACCCTTTAAAAAGGTGCATAATGGAGAAATTACCGATTTTTTTTTTATTTATTATAAATTTCACAGTAATTGCAGTAAAGCTGTTTCAGTAGTAACCTATTTTAAAAACCATTTTTGGTTTTAGATAGAAACATTGGCCTCAGAACCGCTTTGTTTTTGCTACAATTTTTTCAAGAATTTTAGATAAGAAGGGAGAAGTAAAGGGTATAATTATTGACATGGCTATATCCCGATTTAAAAATTTGGGTTTTACCAGTTAAAGTGCGGAAGAACCAGTAACAAGGGGTGTTAAAAACTGTCAATAATGTACATTTGCAGGTTTAGACTACCGAAAAACGAAAAGCAACCCCGTTTGCTCCTACAGCATTTTTTTGGAAGATGTTTTTTATAAGATGAGTTCTATTTCACTGGTTGTGGTCTGAAAAAAATATTTGTAAGTTTTCCCCCATCGGTTTGTTGTAACGTAGAAGCAATTTTTTGTCAAATTTATTTTTCCATTTTTTGAAAAAAATTAAAAAGGTCGGTTTTTTGATGGGCCCCATGCAACATTGGGGAGTGCTTTTTGTGAGGCACTGGGTTTTTTAACAATTTCATGTTACAGAGTTGTCCATTTTGTGAATTTTTTTCTGAAAATTCTTTTGCACGTTAAATTAGTAATTTTACATTTTTTTTTTTTGCTTTATAACTACCTAAAGGGCGCCCTTTTATTTTACTTTTAGGGCTTGGGGGCTTTGTTTTATCCAAAGGGCTCTTGAATGCATCATTATCCCTGGAGCGGGGACGTCTGACATTTATTTTACGAGGGGAGCCAGTGATCAATGCTGCATTTAAAAAACCTTGTAAGGATTTTACTTGGTCCGTTGACATTACTGTAAATGAAATTTTTGATAGAGTACTTTTTTAGACAAGATAACCGCAAAAATTTGGGGTTATAGTGTTTAAAATCGCGAAAATTTTTTATTACGGGGTGTCGCTTTTTTCTTTATTTTTAATGTACGTGATAATTTCATGGCACGGGATGAATCAAGAAAAAAAATTTTGATTGTTATTTATTATTAAACCAATGGGGAAGAGGTTTTTTCTGTAATTCGTGTAGGTTTATCCTTATTTTTTAAAATTTTTTTTTTTTAATCGTTTTAGTAACTTGCATTAGATTTTTTTAAATCACTTTTGTCCCCTAAGAGAAAATCGGTTTTTTTTTAGAATTTTTTAAAAACCCTTTCCAATGTATCAAAAGATTGGGTGAAGGGGGTTTTGCCTATAGCAGCCCAATAAGAAGGAAGGAAAATGTGCTTTGTAGGAACCCAGAATCACACAGCGTATTGCTAACTGCGTAGCAATACCTTTTGACCGGGGGTCCGACATATATAATACCCCTCTCGCCCGCACAATTATAAATTAAAAATTGGAAAAAAAATAAAATTACTGCCTTTTCGGGGGAGCCATGTTTCTTTTATGCATAAAAAGGCTAGGTTCTCCTCAACTAGCATTTTTTTTTCCCTAAAATGCCCCCGAGGAGAGTTTGACTTTAATTACTTTTTTATGACAAGCGATTGGTACTAGAACTGCGGCGTTCCCTTTGTAAAAACTTCGATCGCGCTTTTATTTTTTCTGTTTAAGGAATTTTAACATTGCAGGAAAGCACAGTCTATAAACAGATCGGGCTTATGTCCTTCCCCTGAAGCTGGTGAGTAGTCAGTGTCTCACTGTCTTAGGGGTTTTTCAATTTGAAATTTTTTTTAATTTTTCAGATAAGTTTGTTTATGTCCTCTTCTTTTGTGCTGGGTGAAACTGGTATGTAGAGATAGACTGTGTTTGGACGTCTGCTCCCTTCAACGGTTTTGGTGTTGGTTTTTCAATTTTTTTTTCTCGATTTTTTGATTTTACTTGGTGTAATTTTTTCTAACATTTTGTGAACTTTGTTTTTTTGCATAGTTTTTGATGACGGGGCACTTGGAGGGGGGGGGGGGCGTAGTAGGGGGCCCCTTCCCCTCGCTAGGTGTTTCCTCCCGGGAGTTGGGGTCGAGTGGGTTTAATTTTCTCTTCATTCCCTTTTTTTTAAAAATATATATTATATATATATAAATAATTTTAAAATATATATAAAATTATATAAACTCGTTTGGGGGGACTTGGAAGCTTCAAACCCTTTGGGTTTTTTTGGGTTTTTTGGGGGGTTTTTGGTTGACGGGGGGGGGGCAGGATTGGGGGGGGGGGGCTGTAGGGGCCGGGGTTGGGCAGGACGCCGGGTGAGGGGCCTGGGGGGTAGGAAGGGGGCGAGCCCGCGGGGCGGCAGGGGGGGGGGGGGGAAAAAGGGGAGGGTTTGGGGGGAAAATGCCGGGGGGGTTGGGGGAGGTGTGGGGGGGGGTTTTTGGGGGGGGGGGGGAGGGGTTTGACGGGGGGGATGAAAAAGGGGGTTTCGTTGGTGCTTGGGTTATGGGGGGGGGGTTTTTGGCCCAATTTTTTCCTTTTTTTTTTAAATTTTTTTTTTGATAAGGGTTGGGCATTTTTCCCCCTCAAATTTTTTGAAAAATTTTACAGGGAAGGGGGGCCCATTCAGGCGGCTTTGGATCTTTTGGAAAAATTTAAAAAAAAAAAATAATTTTTTGGCGGGACTTGTTTTGGGGGGGGCCTTGTAGGGTTTAAAATGATTACGAACATGTAAACTGTGCACGTAATTTTTTTATCCGGGGCTTCCGGGTTTTTGGGAAAAAAAAAGTTAGGGCTTTTTTTAGGGGTTTAAATTTTTTTTTAAATTTACGTGAGGACCTTTCCCAAAATTAGGCCCCCGGGCAGCCTATTTTCTGCCAATTGTAAATTTTTTAAAAAAAATTTCCACGTTTCCGGGTCAGTATTCCCGTAAGGGGGGGCCCTACCCGGGCCGGGGGGGGCCCCTTCCTGGGATGGGGGGCCCCCCGGGCGGGGAGGCCTTGCCCCTCCGGGGAGGGGGTCCCCTACCCTGGGAGGGGGAAAACCCCCAGAAGGGGTTTTTTCCCGGGGGGGCGGCAGTGCCCCAAAACACCCAACCCCGGTTGGCCCCCCAAAGGGGAGGGGGATTTGGGGGGGGGGAAAAGGGGAAAGGAGGGGGGGGGGGGGGGGAGGGAAAAAAAAAGATAAAAGGGGAAAAAGAGAGAGGGAGAAGGGGAAAGAGAAGGGAAAAGAGGAGAAGAGAGAAGAGAGAAAAATGGAGAGAAAGGAGAAAAATTTTGGGAAAAAAAGAAGAGGGAAAGAAAGAAGAAGGAAAGAGAAATGGGAAAAAAAGGAGAAAAAGGAGAAAAGAGAGGAGAGGGAAAAAGAAAAAAGAAAGGGGAGAGGAGGAAGAGAAAGAGGAAAGGGGGGAAGGGAAAAAGAGGAGAGAGAGAGAGAATGAAGAGAAAAAGGAGAGAGAGAGGAATGGAAGAGAAGGAGAGAGAGAGGGAAAAGGGAGGGAAGAAGAGAAAGAGAAGAAGAAGAGGGAATGGGAGAAGAAGGGAGAGGAATGAAAAGGGGAGAGAGAGGAAAATGGAGGAAAAGGAGAAGAAGAGAGGAAGAAAGAGAGAGAGAGGGGGAAGAAAAGAGAGAGAGAGAGAGAAAATGGAGAGAAAGAGAAGAGAGAGAGATGAATGGAAGAAAAGAGAAAAGAGAGAAAGATGAAGGAAAAAGAAGAGAGGAAAAGGAAGGGAGAGAAGAGGGGAGAGAGAGAAGGAAGAGAAAGAGAGAGAGAGAAGGAAAAAGAGAAAGAGAAAGAGAGAAGAGAAGGGAAGAGAAAAGAGAAGAGAGAGAGGAAAGGGGAAAGAAAGAAAAAGGGAAAAGGA
>NC_051411.1:18755249-18775377 GCF_015228065.2 Penaeus monodon
TGGCTTCCTCTGAACATCGAGTGGCGTAGGTTGGACTGTAAACAGACCGACACACTTCGTGCCTGCATACCGATTGGCGGATAACTCAACACCATCTTTCGTTCCGGAGATTGGGATTAGGCCATGAACTTTTTTCTTTGGCATGGGACGAAGAAATGGATGTAGTTTTTTTTTTAAGGAAAAGTCCGGTCTTTTAAAAACCATGTTATTTGGTTGTATGTTGATATTTGATGTATAAATAAAATAATGACAGCCATAATATGTGTTATATCCCAACCAAATGTTTTTTAAAAGCGTTTTTGTATGCTAAAATTCGATCGTCTGTTATAAAACCGATTTGAAGCGCCATATCGCGGAGTGACGTCACACCATGTATATCTGGAGTGAGGTCGGCGGCCATGCCATTGTTTCATATGCAGTGCATTGTATATTGCATTGTATATATCATGCATTGTATATTGCATTGTATAATATCATATAATTCGTATATATATATATATATTATATATATATATATATATATAATATTATATATAATTCATATCATCATCATCATCAAGGGCTACGCCGGCGGGGGCGCATGGCCGCATCCACCCTTCGCTCCAGCCACGAGGATCCCTCGAGGCGAGTCTCCAGGCAGGCACACGGCCCATCTCTAATTCCTCGCGACAGGTCTCGTCGAGCTGCCCAAGCCATGATCTCCTAGGACGTCCCACAGGTCTCCTCCACCCAGGGTTGTCTCGCAGAGAGACAACCTGATGGGCAGAGTTGTCGTCCATAGGGAGGCGAGCTAGGTGGCCATATAGCCTGAGTTGGCGACCCCGGATTATGCAAGTAACAGGTCCCATGCCAGTCTCACGGTGTAACCGCCGGTTGGACACGTGGTCATGCCAACTGTACCCCATGATCCGGCGAAGGGACTTGTTACAAAAGGCATCAAGGCGAGACTCCAAGGCACTGGATAGCGTACAGGTTTCGCTTCCATAGAGCAAAACTGGCAGTATCAATGCCTTGAAGACACGCAGCTTGGTCCTTCTGCATAGGTACCGACATCTCCAAACATTCTTGTTGATCGAGTTCATGGCTCCTTTTGCCAGACCAATCCATCTACTGACTTCCTGGTCTGACAACCCAGAGATATGGACTACGCTACCAAGGTATGTAAACTCTCTGTAACTTCAACGTCCTCGCCGCAAGCATGGATCGACTGAACGGGTTCCCCTAACAGGCCCCCAAAGTCCTGAATCTTGGTCTTGGTCCAGGAGACCTCTAGGCCTAAGGGCTTCGCCTCATTGCCGCCACAAGTGACTCCAAGGATCGATAGGATGGCAACATCGTCGCAAAGTCAAGGTCCGAGACCTTAATATTGCCAGTGTTGCTCCGCACTGACTTTGGCTAGAAGCTCTGCCATTATCCAGTTGTGTTTTTTCGTTCTGTTTTTAACTTAGTTTGTTGTTTTCTTTTGGGTTGTTGTGACCTTTCTTACTTTAATTTTAACCGCCCCTTTGCCACAGCCTCACATCCCCGTTTTTAAATACCTCATCACCTGACGCCCAGGGAGCCAGGATGGAGTGTGCCCCTATGATCACTCGGTCTTGTGCTGCAGAAGCACTGACTTGGCTGATGTCTAAGCTCCTACAGAATGGCCTGCCATACACATTGTACAGCTTGAGGGGGCCCCCAGCCAGGGTGAATCTTAACAGCAAGAGATTCAACATCATCTCCACAGTGTGGTACATTGGCTATTGTGGAGCAGGGATTGTTGCTCTGACCGGGGTGATCAAGCCTTTTTGCCAGCTGTGCTTGGCAGCATGAAGACATGATACCCTGAAAGTGAACAATCCCCTCTGTTAATGTCTCCTAGAGTATGACAATGTCAAAGTTCTTTGATCGCACTGTTGCATGGAGGATGGTATTTCTTGTATTATGGGCCATAGACGTTCCACTGTAGTATGCTTAGATTGTGTGTTATGATGTTACTTGGTGTTAGCAACATCTGAGACATCTTTGTATTGGATTCAGAGTTTGATATATGGGAGTCTGACAACTCCATAGTGAAGTCTTCGCTGATGAAGATCTTCATCTGGTTTTTTTTAGCTGATGGTAGGCTATCCATGAGTTCCACTGGGAGGGGGAGAGCATTTGTAGATCTGTAGTTTGTTAGCTTCGCCTGTTCTCTTATTGGCTTTGTCTGTGAGTCTTTCTTTGCTGGCTTTATGTGCAGGGTCAGCCTTTCTGGACTGGCTGCACAGATCAGCCGGTTTGCTATGCCAGTGAGGACCTGGCCAGGGTTGTGAGTAGAGCGGGGAGTCTCAAACTCGGGTGAGGGTGGGGCTGGTTGGCTATGTCCAGCTTCTCCCTTCAGGACTGCAAACATTCTGGGTCGCATCATGGTGACTGTGACTGCCTTTCTCCACGTCCTCACTCACCTACCCAAAGCCGTGTACCAGAATGACACTGAAAACAGTGTGGGATGACACGGTTTTTTAGCAAACAATAAAAGGAATTTCGGTGGTTTGGAGTCTTCTGGGAAAGTGGAGATGTCAGGGTTTCCTGTGTTCGGAAGTAGAATATCAGTGTCCTGGTTCTGGAAGTGGAATGTCAGTGTTTCAGTATTCAGAAAGTGGAAATGTCAGTGTTCCAGTGTTCGTGAAAGCCGAAATGGTCAGTGTTTCAGTGTTCTGAAAGCAGAAGTTTATGTTCTCCAGTGCTCTGAAAGCGGAATGTCATTGTTTCCAGTGTTCTACAATGAATGCAGTGTTTTCCAGTGTTCTGAAAGTGGAACGGAATGTCCCCCCCCAGTGTTTCCAGTGTTGAAAACGGGTGTGGGTGTGGCAGTGTTCCAGTGTTTGAAAGCAGATTATCAGTGTTCAATGCTCTGAAAGGAAATGTCAGTGTTTCCAGTGTTACAAAGGCAATGTCAGTGTGCCAGTGTTTCTACAATGGAATGTCGTGTCATGTTCTACAAGTGGGAATGCCCCCAGTGTTTCCAGTGTTCTACAAATGAATGTCAGTGTTTCCAGTGTCCTGAAAACGGACTGTCAGGTTTCCAGTGCTCTGAGAGTAGAAATGTCCGTGTTTCCAGTGTTCTGAAAGCAGAATGTCCGTGTTTCCAGTGTTTACAAATGGAATGCCAGTGTTTTCCAGTGTTTCTGAACGCGGAATGTCAGTGTCTCCCATGTCTGAAGCAGAATGTCAATGTTTCCAGTATCGCGAAAGTGGAATGGAGTGTTTCCAGTGTTCTGAAGTGGAATGTCAGTGTTTTCTGTGTTGAAGCAGAATGTGTGTTCGAATGAGTGTTCTACAAATGATGTCAGTGTTCCAGTGTTATGAAAGTGGAATGTCAGTGTTTCCAGTAATCTAAAAGTGAATGCGGTGTTGCCAGTGTCTGAAAGTAGAAATGTCCATATTGGCAGTGTCCTGCAAAGCGGAATGTTCGTTGTTTCCAGTGCTCTGAGTGTGGAATGTCAGGTTTTCCAGTATTCCGTAAGCTGAATTTTGGCGTTTTCAGAGTTCTAGACGTGGAATGGCATTCACTTTGGAAAAAAACACTTTTCTGTTTATAATTGGGTACCTCCAATTCAGTGTTGAAGGTGAGTATATATCTTTGAGTTTTGTATTAATTCGACCGTATTGATGATGTAACTTGAGAGGACACACTGCACGCCCAGTTTACAATGTGTAAGTCTGTCAGGGCTTTGCATATAATGAGTCTGCCGTGTCACTCTAAATACTATCGAATAATGTACTGTATGTATATATTAATTACACAACTTTTTTAGTGTGTATATGTTTTTTTTTGAGGTGTATATACATGTTATATAGTAAGCAACTATGATCATTGACATATATGGCAGGGAGGTGCTGTCGAATACAAAAAAAGGGTTGTTCTGTGCCAGGGTAAAAAAACTGCTAGGGGGCCTACAGAAAAAATCGAAGGGGTGGTGGACTCCCAAAAAACAGCTTCAGCAATATTAAAAAGAAAGAAATATATTTTCTAGTATGATAACATCATATGTTTTCTTCTTTCCTTATAGAGAAATTGACACCGATTACTGGAACAGAACAGAACACTGGAAACACTGACATACTGCTTTCAGAACACTGGAAAAACGGATATTCTCCTTGTAGAACACTGGAAACACTGACAACGCTTTCAGAACCACTTGGAATACTGGAAAACACTGACATCCACTCGCATAGCATGGAAACACCTGACAGTCTCCTTGCGAACACTGGAAACACGCATTCTGATTTCAGAACACTGGAAACCACTGACATTCCAATTGTTAGAACACTGGAAACACTGACATTCGGCTTTCAAAACACTGGAAACACTGACATTCTGCTTCCAGAACAAACCAAACACTGACATTCCAGTTTCACAACACTTTTGGAATACTGGAAAAACTGACATTCCACTCTCAGGCACTGGAAACGCTGCATTCTCCCTGCAGACACTGAAACAGACATTATGCTTTCAGAACACTGGAACACTGGACTTCCAACATTGTAGGGACCACTGGGAAACACTGACATTCCGCTTTCAGAACACTGAAAAAAAAAACTGTCTTGCTGCATCCAGAACACTGGAAACACTGACATTCCACTTTCAGGACACTGGAAACACTGACATTCTGCTTCCAGAGCACTGGAAAAACTGACATTCAGCTTTCACAACACTGGAAACACTTGACATTCCGCTTTCACAACACTGGAAACACTGACATTTACATTTGTAGAACACTGGAAAACACTGACATTTTGCTTCAGAATACTGGAAAAACACTGACATCCCAAACTCTCAGAGGCATGGAATATACTGACATTCCGTTTCAGCACACTTGGAAACACGACATTCCATTTGTAGAAAACTGGAAACACTGACATTCCATTTGTAGAACACTGGGAAAACACAGACCATTCCGCTTTCAGAGCACTGGAAATAATGACATCTGCTTTCAGCAACACTGGACAACACTGACATTCCGCTTCACGAACACTGGAAACACTTGACATTCCACTTTCCAAATACTGGAAACACTGACATTCCACCCACACAGCACTGGAAACACTGGACATCCTTCAGAAACACTGGAAACCTGGACCATTCCATTTGTAGAACACGGGAAAACAGACATTTCTGTTCCAGAACACTGGAAAAACACTGACATTCCAGTTTGTAGAACACAGGAAACACTGACATTCCACTTTCACAACACTTTTGGAATACTGGAAACATACATTCCACTCTCAAGAGCCACTGAGAAACACTGACATTCCACTCTCAGAGCACTGGAAACACTGACATTCTGCTTTTAGAACAATGGAAACACTGGCATTTTATTTGTAGAGCACTGGAAACATTGACATTCTGCTTTCAGAACACTGGAAACACTGACATTTTATTTGTAGAACACACTGGAAACACTGACATTCCATTTGTAGAACACTGGAAACACTGACATTCTGTTTTCAGAACACTGGAAACACTGATATTCGTTTCAGAACACTAGAACCACGACATTCGCTTTCAGGCACGGAAAACAATTGGCTTCTGTTTTCAGAACACTGGAAACACTGACATTCCACTTTCCAGAACATGGAAACACTGATATTTCACTTTCCGAATACTGGAAATATGTCGACATCCACCCTCACAGCACTGGAAACACTGAATATTTTGAATTCCCCTGAAGGAAAACACTGACAGTCACTTTTCAGAACACTGGAAACACGTGACATTCCATTTTGTAGAACACTGGAAAAACACTGACATTCTGCTTCCAAACACTGGAAATACTGATATTCCATTTGTAGAATACTGGAAACACTGACATTCAGCTCTCAGGGCACTGGAAACACTGACATTCTCCTTGCAGAACACTGGAAACACTGATATTCCACTTTCAGAACACTGGAAACACTGACATTTCATTTGTAGACAAATGGAAAACAACTAACATTCGCTTTCAGAACACAGGAAACCGCTGGACATTCCGCTTTTCGAACACTGGAAAACTGGGCCATTCCATTGTAGGACACTGGGAAAAACTGACATTCAGCTTTTAGACCACTGGAATCACTGACATTCCGCTCTCAGAACACTGGAAAACAATGGCATTCCGCTTTCAGAACACTGGAAACACTGACAATCAGCTTGTCATAACCACTGGAAAACACTGACATTCCACTTTGCCGAATACTGGAAACAACTGACAACTCCACTCTCAGAGCCTGGAACACTGACATTCACTTTCAAACACAAGCGAAAACCCTGACATGCTTTTAGGCAAACATTGGAAACACTGATATCTCCCACTTTCGGGAATACTGAAACACTGACAGTCATTCTCAGAGCACTGAGAAAACATTACATTCTCCTTGTAGACATGGAAACATGGACATTCCACTTTCAGAACACTAGACACAGATGACTTCCATTTGTAGAAAAACTGCAAACCTGGCCATTCGCTCTCAGAGCACTGGAAACGAATGACATTTGCTTGTTTCAAAGCCACTGGAAAACACTGACATTCGCTTTCAGAACATTGGAAACACTGACATTCCACTTTCGGAATACTGGAAAACAATGACATGTAATTCTCAGAGCCATGGAAACATTCACATTTCTTGCAGAACACTGGAAACAGTGGACATTCCGTTTTCAGACAGGGAAACAGAATGCCATTGTGAGAACACTGGGGAAACATTGACATTCGCTTCGACACTGGGAAACACTGACATTAGCTTTCAGAAAACACAGGAACACTGACATTCCACTCTTTAGAACACTTGAAACACTGACATCTCGCTCTCAAAGCACGGAAAATATGACCATTCCGTTTTCAGAACACTGGAAACAATGACTATGTTTTCAGAACATGTAAACAATGACATTTCCATGTGTAGAACACTGGAAAGACTGATATCTGCTTCAGAATACTGGAAACCTGACATTCCACTCTCAGAGCACTGGAAACACTGCATTCCGTTTTCCAAAACACTGGAAACACTGACATTCCATTGTAGAATTACTGACATTCCATTTGGTAGGAACAGGACACACCTGACTCTGTTTAAGTGAGCACTGGAAACACTGAAATTCTGTTTTTATAACCACTGGAAAAACACCGACATTCTGCTTCACAGAACACAGGAACACACTGGACATTTCCACTTTCACAAACACTAGAAACACGGACATTTCCACCTTTCGGAATACTGGACAACCCTGACATTCCACTCTCAGCGCAATGGAAACATCTTATAATAGATGGATGTTGCGCATCTTACTATTTGAGGTACTGGTGTCTTATTCTTTGGGGAGTGTTTGTTTTGAGTATGAGTGCCTAGTGCTGACTGAAGTCGGAGATCAATGGGGGAGCCGGCAGGTCTCCCCAGTCGGCAAGGACAGGGCAGTCCTTGTGGGCTGCTGCTGTTGTCTGGTTCTGATGGAGGATCAGTTGGGCTCTGAGGCCAAGTACACTAGCCCGTGTAAGCACGCAGGGAACGAGGGGAGCCCGCTCTCCAATGAGCACGGACCGGGCTTTTTTTGTTTGGGGAACACTGGAAACACCTGATTCATTTGTAGAACAGGGAAACACTGACCATTCCGCTTCAGAGCACTGAAACAATGACATTCTGCTTCAGAAACACTGGAACATGACATTCCACTTTCAAAACACGGGGAAACACGACATTCAACTTTTGAATACTTGTAAACACTGACATTTTCACTGTAAAAACACTGACATTCCACTTTTGGAATGCTGGAAACACTGACATTCTCCTTGAAGAACACTAGAAACACTGACATTCTGCTTCAGAAACACTGGAAACACGACATTCTGCTTCAGAAACACTGGAAACATGACATCCACTTTCAGAACACTGGCAAACACTGACATTCTGCTTCAGAACACTGGGAAACACTGACATTCTGTTCCAGAACACAGGAAACCCTGACATTTCTGCTTCCGAACTCTGGAACCCTGACATTACACTTTTGGAATTTTGGAAGAAAAATACTGACCGTTCAACTTCCAGAACACAGGAACACTGACATAGCACTATTCAAAAGACTCAAAAACACAAAATTCCACTTGTATTGCTCAAAAAAGTGTCATCCCACTGGTTACAGTGTTATGCTGTCATTCGTTCCTACATTATTTTTCTACATTCGTTTTAGTCTGAACCGAGGAAACGTCAACCTGAAATGAGAAACGACACGTTACCGATACAAGTCCCCGAAAGTTTTTAATTTATGTTGTTTGAGTAATTGCGAAGATCAAGCCTGGCCTTCCATATATGTGGATAGGCCTATTTGATGTATTTATTTATTTTTAGTTCTGGCTTCACCCAGAGGCCTTCACTTATGGCCCGGCCGGTGTCAGCTTTTTATGGCTGTCTCATTTGGTTTCTCTGACACTCGCAAATCTCTTTACCAGCATGACGGCTGTGTCTGCGGGCCGGTACTCAGGAAATTGAGTGTGCACAGAATTCCTAATTAATGTACAAGTGGCCGTTGGCTCACGCCAATGCATGCAACACCTTTCTTCACGTCATGGTTTTTTGTATGATCTGCATGAACAGTGGGTAACTAGGCATTCTGTGACGAATGACTTGGGTACTCTGTTGTTTATTCAAGAGTGCCAGGGTTCATTAGCCGGTGCGTTGAGTACCAGCTGGCCAAGGGGGGAGGATCTCGGTTCCTCTCTGTGAAGCTGCAGGAGGAAGGAGGTTGCCATCACCGTACACTTCTCCTAAGTAATTTTCGGCTCTGAGTATTATCATGGGAAGGGGAATACCCCTGCAACTTCGGCTAGTCTGTCAAGTCATTCCTCTGATCCCTATAGTGGCTGGGACCCTAGTTCTACCCTGTGCAAAAATCCTCCCTGTGCCAGTGGAAGTGGTATCAGAAGGTAGATAATTGTCAGTGGGTGGGCGCTGCTGAAGACAGTCGAGGCTCCTTTGGAGTCGTATGTATGACCACGTTGTCCTTCGTGGCTCAGTGCTCCCATGATAGCAACTGCCTCTGCCTGCTAGTGAGGAGGCGTTGTCTGTTACCCTAGATTTTGTGGCATCCCTTGCTGCGTAGCCAGCGCCTGCAGTGTGGCTCAAGGAATGAGGGATGTGTGGTTGCAATGACCCTCTGGGTTTCTGCCTCAGGCTAGGCGTGGGAGTTATTCATTCTTTTTTGTGTTGCCAGTCTCAGACCGAGTTTGGCCACGCGGCAGCTTCGGACAAAGTCAGAGTGTTCTGGTTTGTGAGGACACAGGAGTTGCAACAGCTAGTTATCTTGTTCTAGACGTTGACTATTTTAGGTCTTAGCTTGTATCCTTGGGAGCCTGGGTGACATTTGATAAAAAATTGTGGCTGCCATTAGATCGATTCATGAGACACCTTGGGGCACCCAGATGACCCTGGCGGCTTTGTTTTGGACTGTCTCCAGTTGGTCTTATATTTTGTCGTAAGCCAATCAGAGCAATGGGAGTGCATAGTCTAAATGGGCCTGACTGCATGTACCATAGAATGATCTTAGTATCTATGTCTGGCCCTTTGCGTCTTTCACTCATTGGTCTTCTAGACGACAGTCTTGATTTTTGTTTCGGTCAACCAGGAGATGGACCTCCTGCGGTTGAGGGTTCTTCTTCGGCTGTCAGGCTATCCCCTGGGCCCATTGGGTGGGTGGAGAGCTGTGGTAGCTCTGATTTTGTGTGTTGGCTTTTCTCTGGTCAGGCTGTTTCTGTGCATGCTTCTTGCTGGCTTGCCTGGGCAGGGGTCAGATTGTCGATTCTGGTTCTGGAACTGAATCAGCCTGGTTAGGCTATGCCTGTGGGGGCTATGGCCTGGGTTGGAGTGGGGAGGGGAAGTTCTCGTCCTGGGGTGAGGGTGAGGATGGGCTGTTTTAGCCCCTTCCAGCCTTCCTTCCCTTTTAGGGACTGCAACAGTCTTGGGTCAATGCCGTCATGGCGACCGCGACTGCCTTCGCGGCCTCTTCACTCCGTCCTTCCCAAGGCGTCCAATGCTGTGACTACAAGCAGTCAGCGGATCGACATGTGCCCCTTATCGAGGAGGAGGTCTTCTGCTTTGGGGAGGACTGTGGTGCTGTTTGAACCTTTATTCCTGTGGTCTTCTGCACTTGTTCATTCTCGGGGAACTCCGTTTGTCGGAGATCTCCGGTTTTCGGCTGGGGGGCGGCTTCCTTCCTCCTTAGGAGGCGGAGGCCCTTTTCACTTTTGTTCTTCCCCAGAATAGGGTTGCCTCGGGGGGGGGGGCTTCTAGCAACCTCTTGCGCCTGAGGGCCGCCTCTTTTCCTGGCAGAGCAAGCATGTCAGGGCGTGCGTGATGCCTCTTTGCATGTTGGGGACATTGGGTTTGTCCTGTGTTTCTTTTTTGCAGGCCTTAATGCACACTTCGGGGTTGGGTGCCTGTGCAGACACCACATTTTGGCTGGCTTGCAGCTTAGCCTGGTGGGTCCTACTTTGGCACTGACACACCAGAGCTGGATCAGGCACGTAGTAGGAGGGGGCTCAGAAGAGACCTTCCTGGCCTGGGTGCTGGCCTGGAGGGGCCAGCACGAGAGGCCATCTGTTGGAACATCTGGTGAGACAGACATATTTTTTAGAGGTTTTTCTGTCTTGTCCCACAATCTTGGCAGCAGCTGACAGTGTCATACGTGCTCGGGGTTTTCTTTTGCCACCCAGAGGCAAGTACGGCTCGGGGGCTGCAGTGTCTGAAAACTTGCACGGGTCGTCTGTGGGGGGTTTTGGTTTGATTTTCCCATGTATTTGGACAGTGCCTAATCCACTCACGCCCCACTCACACGGACTTCAACAAGGGGAAGTTGAATGTTAGAACCAAGGTTCTCCCCCCCCCCCCCCAACAGCAACGGGTGATGAGTGGATATAGCAGCCAATTAGCCGTTTGCAGCGGCACTCACGGACGGTGTGAGTACGACGGCCCCAAGGCATGACTGCTTCGTGACCCTAGCCTCACGAGGGAGACCAGCCGATTGACCTGACCGGGCCTTGATCAGGCCCGCCTGTATTGCTGGAATAGAGCGACAAGAGGCGTGTTGCTAGCAGCAGGGCGTACTCATTCACGCGCAACCTCCAGGGCTCCAGTCTCCCAGGCACAAAGGCTGCCACGCACCGGCAAACGCGTGGATCGGTGTTGAATACCTGGGGGAGACCCCCCACCTACAGGACGTATTGTTGGGAACACTTTTGCTCCTCCCTCATTGAGGAGGGGAGCTCTTCACGTTTCCAGGCAGTTCTTCTCCATCCCACAGAGAGGACCTGACCTTTTTTCAGTGAATCCCTTTCTCTCTGAAACATCCAAAGGCTGTTTTCAACTCAGTGAGGAGAGAGGGAGGGTCTACACCTGTTCCAGTAAGATCTTTCATCCCTCTGAAACAGCCAAACCACAGACTACTTCATCACAGGAGGGAGAGAAGTAACTTTTTTCCCAGGCGTTATATGGCAGGACGGGAGGTTAGTGTTTGTCTATCGGCAGCTATTTAGGGACAGAACCATGCTGAGGGCCTAACATTTTTTTCTTTTTTTTTTCAAAGTGAATCCCTCTTCTCTCTGAAACACCCAAAGGCTGTTTCACCTCAGTGAGAGAAGGAGGTCCTGAACCTGTTCCAGTAAGTTCCGTATCCCTCTGGAAACAGCCAACACAGACTATTTCATCACAGTGAGGAGAGAAGCTAACTTTATCCAGGCAGTCCCTACGGCAGAACGGAATAAGTTAGGTATTCTGTCTAGCGGCAGCCTTTTTAGAGAGAACCCAGGCTGAGGGCATTACAAAGTGAAGGCTCCGAAATGCCTATCGTTCCTAATGCGAAACAGAGAGAGTGGCAGTCATCAGATGGTCGCAGAACAGTCCCTAGGAAATAGAAAGGCAAACTCTATGCACACCGTAAGGCAGGCTATCTCAGACCCACAGACACACCTCCCTGCGGGAGGTAAGGTACTGCCCATGTCCGAGCACGAGCCGAAGATGGGTACAGTTCACCAGAAGGTTGTGCACGAGTTATCCTCATGCGAAAATTCCCGTAATAGGAAAGAATAGGCTGGAGGGCACGAATTACATGCAAGCACATAGCATCGTGGAAGCACACAAGGGGGGGGGGGGGGGCATCACCGTCCGATAACGCTAAGAGCCGAGGCCGGGGCGCGGTACATCTCTTAATCGCGGCATTGCAAAAGCCTCAGACCGAGGAGGATAGTGGCTCTCTTGTCATTATTGGCTTGCCCGCCACCCGCTGCGCCCCATGAGCGCTTTGCCGGTACGGTCCTACTTCGCTCTGAATCCGCCCAAGTAAGGACCGATTCACCGCAGGGAGAGAAGAGAGGAGAGTCTTCCAAAGTCAGCTGCTCGGGGGCTTATTTATTTATTTTCTTTACTTATATATAAAAACGAATGCATGAAAAAAAATATCCGTATATAGCGATTCTTGCATTGACGTTGAGGTCACAGGACTCATACCAGTATGCTACTATGTAACATGCCCTTGATATACGTCTTTATGTATTTTTTTTTTGATTGTTGTTGCATGACGACACCATGAAAACAGTTGCGTAATAGCATTATATATGTTCTCTACAAATAAACTTCAGAGAAGAAAACAGTTGTGAAATCTAGGATCTGGGCGAATCACGACTCGAACCTTTAGCCAATCACAGCGCCTCCAGGAAGCAAAAATACAGTCGGTAAGCGAAACGTCCCGGCAGACGGGAACAGCTGATCACGGTTGCTGGGACGCACCACCGTGCTTTGCACTATGCATTTGAAGTTACAGCATTTTTGCACTGATAGTTATGCCTCAAGGAGAGCACTACATTGTCTTTAAAAATCGGCGATAGAGAAAAGGCATCTCCAAAATTTTACAGAGGACATACTGGAAGAGGGTAAGTGTTTTCTGAACTTAGGAACCATATACATTTTTTTTTTTAACAGAAAAAGATGATAACTGCCTGTATTAAAGTAAAGTCAAGGGCACATGACAGCCATTCAGGATGCGATTTTCTTCAATCTTTTTTAAAGGCGTTTTTAACATTGATGTTATATTCCCCGGATCTTGTTTCTTGAAGCTCATTTCTGTGTTGAAGGCTTTCGTAGGTTATTAAATCGGTTTGATATTTGTATCATATGATACTTGGTATCTAGACCTTGCGAGGATCTCAATGTAACTTAGAAATAGTGCTCCTAAGCTGCATAATGCTTTTCCCTTGCTGTACATGAGAAAATAGTTGGATTAGGCATTTTTATTTTTCAAGGCTTCTACTATTTTGATTTTATTGGAGTATAAAATCTTTGGTTAACGTTAATGAGAAGCAATGCACAGAGATAGAGGGAAATAGGCACTGCTATCTTATGAACATTAAAAAATAGGAGTAGATAAATAACAGAAGGTACAAATGCAACAGCTCCAATTTACCACGAAAGATGAAAAATATATGCTGCATGGTCACCACAACACAATAGGACAGCCAGAGGTGTAATGTTTGTTTTTTATAAGTTGGCATTGAAGTGCGGAAAAAAGGGGGGTACATCCCCCCCCATCGAGGGAATAAATAGAAGGTAGAAAAAAGGTTAGGTTTGAATTTTGGGTCACAGGATGGGATTGTCTCTGATGTGCGTGTTCTCTAGTGACAAGCTAAATCTTGGACAGTGGCGTTGCTGAGGATTCGATTGAGTCTTGCTGGTATACTTTCAGTTTCCCACAGTATTACAAGTAGAATTGGCTGTAATGGACAGAATGACAAGAAAATATGAAGTCATTTATCGTAGTATTGCCTTTGCAAGTTGATAATAAAAGTTGTGATAATACAAAAATACTTGTGAGTTTAATAGAACCATAATAATCAAAGAGAAAAAAAATTATTAATTATTACAAGAAATAAGCTGAAAAAAAATTGATAATATAATGATATATTATTGTATTATATATTATTATTTATTATTGCTATAAGTATATCAGTATTCAGTTTACATAAAATAATCTAGAATGTCAGCTGAGATTCTCTTTGTTTCTAGGTGATATATTTTTTTGTGGATATTTATTTAATTATTCCTTTTATATGCTTCATCCATTTTAATTTAGTTATTTCAAAACGTGTCATCCCACTGTTTACGTTTATGCTTGTCATTCGTTTTCCTACATTAGTTTTTCTACATTCGTTTTAGTCTGACCCGGAAACGTCAACCCTTAAATGAGAAACCGACACGTTACCGATGTACAAGTCCGAAAGTTTTTAATTTATGTTGTTTGAGATTTGCGAAGATCAAGCCTGGGCCTTCCATATATGTGGATCGGCCTATTTGATTTTATTTATTTATTTTTCGTTCTGGCTTCACCCGGGCCTTTCACTTATGGCCCGGCCTGTGTCAGCTTTTTATGGCTGTCTCATTTGGTTCTCTGACACTCGCATAATCTCTTTACCAGCATGACGGCTGTGTTCTGCGGGCCTTGTCTCAGGAATTGCGTGTGCACAGAATTCTCTAAGTAATGTACAAGTGGCGTTTGGCTCACCGCAATGCATGCAACACCTTTCTTCACGTTCTATTGTTTGTATGATCTGCCATGAACAGTGGTAACCTAGGCATTCTGTGACGAATGACTTGGGTACCTCTGTTGTTTATTTCAGAGAGTGCCAGTGGTTCATAGCCGGTGGCGTCTGAGTACCAGCTGGCCAAGGGGGAGGATCTCGTTTCCTCTCTGTGAAGCTGCAGGAGGAAGGAGGTTGCCATCACCGTACACTTCTTCCTAAGTAATTTTCGGCTCTGATGTATTATCATGGGATTAGGGGGCATACCCCTGCCAACTTCGGCTAGTCTGTCAAGCTCATTCCCTCTGATCCCTATGTGGCTGGGAACCTAGTTCTACCCTGTGCAAAAATCCTCTGTGCCAGTGTGAAGATGGTAGTCAGAAGGTAGATATTGTCAGTGGGTGGGCGCTGCTGAAGACAGTCGATGGCTCCTTTGGAGTCTGTATGTATGACCACGTGTCCTTCCGTGGCTCAGTGCTCCCATGATAGCAACTGCCTCTGCCTGTAGTGAGGGGCGTTGTCTGTTACCCTCATGGATTTTGTGGCATCCCTGCTGCGTAGCCAGCGCCTGCAGTGTGGCTCAAGGAATCGACGGAGTGATGTTGCAATGACCCTCTGGGTTTCTGCCTCTAGGCTAGGCGTGGAGTATTCATTCTTTTTGGTTGCCAGTCTCATGACCGAGGTTTGTGTCCACGGCGGAGCTTCGACAAAGTCAGAGTGGGCTGTGTGAGACAGCCAGGAGTTGCAAACAGCTCGTTATCTTGTTCTAGGCGTCTGACTATTTTATGTCTTAGGCTTGTATTCCTGGGAGCCTGGATGACATTTGATAAAAATTGTGCTGCCATTAGATCGATTCATGAGGCCACCTTGGGGCACCCAGAATGACCCTGGCGGCTTTGTTTTGGACTGTCTCCAGTTGGTCTTTATATTTTTTCTTAATGCCAATCAGAGCAAGGGAGGCATAGTCTACAATGGGCCTGACTGCATGTACATAGAATGATCTTAGTACTCTATGTCTGGCCCTTATGCGTCTTTCACTCATTGGTCTCATGACAGACAGTCTTGATTTTGTTCGGTCAACCAGGAGCTGGACCTCCTTGCGGTTGAGGGGTCTTCTTCGGCTGTCAGGCTATCCCTGGGCCCATTGGGTGGGTGGAGAGCCTTTGGTAGCTCTGATTTTGTGTGTTTGGGCTTTTCTCTGGTCAGGCTGTTTCTGTGCATTGTTCTTTGCTGGCCTTGCCTGGGCAGGGTCAGATTGTTCTGATTCTGGTTCTGGAACTGAATCAGCCTGGTTAGGCTCTGCCTGTGAGGGCATGGCCTGGGTTGGAGTGGGGAGGGGAGTCTCGTCCTGGGGTGAGGGTGAGGATGGGGCTGTTTTAGCCCTTTCCAGCTTCCTTCCCTTTAGGACTGCAACAGTCTTGGTCAATGCCGTCATGGCGACCGCGACTGCCTTCTCGGCCTCTTCACTCGTCCTTCCCAAGGCTGTTGCCACTGCTGTGACTACAGCAGTCAGCAGGATCGACATGTGCCCCTTATCGAGGAGGAGGTCTTCTGCTTTTGGGGAGGACTTTGTGGTGCTGTTTGAACCTTTATTCCTGTGGTTCTTCTGCACTTGTTTCATTCTGGGGAACTCCTGTTTGTCGGAGATCTCCGGTTTCGGCTGGGGGCGGCTTCCTTCCTCTTAGGAGGTCGGGAGGCCTTTTCACTTTTGTTCTTCCCCAGACATAGGTGCCTGGGGGGGGGGGCTTCTTAGCAACCTCTTGCCGCCTGAGGGCCGCCTCTTTCCTGACAGAGCAAGCCAGGCTCCAGGCGTGATGCCTCTTGGCATGTTGGGACATTTGGCTGTTGTGTCCCTGTTTTCTTTTTTGCAGGCCTTAATGCACACTTCGGTGTTGTGTGCCTTGTTGCAGACACCACATTTTGGCTTGGCTGTGCAGCTAGCCTGGTGGTGTCCATACTTTTGGCACTTGAAACACCAGAGTGGATCAGGCACGTAGTCTGAGGGGGGCTCAGAGACCTTCCTGGCCTGGGTGCTGGCCTGGAGGGGCCAGCACGAGAGTCCATCTGTTGGACAATCTGGTGGACAGACATATTTTTACATGTTTTTTCTGTCTTGTCCACCATCTTGGCAGCAGGCGTGACAGTGTCATCCTGTGCTCGGGGTTTTCTTTTGCCACCAGAGGCACGTACGGCTTCGGGTGGCTGCCGTGGTCTGGACCTTGCATGGGTCGTCTGTGGGGGGTTTTTGGTTTGATTTTCCATGTATTTGGACAGTGCTTCATCACTCACGCCCCCACTCACCACGGAATTCAACAAGGGGAAGTTGAATGTTAGAACCAATGTCTAACAGCAACGGGTGATGAGTGGATATAGCAGCCAATTAGCCGTTTGCAGCGGCACTCACGGACGGTGTGAGTACCGACGGCAGCATGACTGCTTGACCCTAGCCTCCCGAGGGAGACCAGCCGATTGACCTGACCGGGCCTGGATCAGGCCGCCTGTCTTGCTGGAATAGAGGACCAAAGAGGCGTGTTGCTAGCCGCAGGGCGTACTCATTCACGCTCAACCTCCAGGGCTCCAGTCTCCCAGGCACAAGGCTGCCACGCACGGCAAACGCGTGGATAGGTGTGAATCCCTGGGGGGAGACCCCCCACCTACAGGACGTTATTGTTGGGAACACTTTTGCTCCTCCCTCATTGAGGAGGGGAGCTCTTTCACTTTTTCCAGGCAGTTCTTCTCCATCCCACAGAGAGGACCTGTACCTTTTTTCAAAGTGAATCCCTCTTCTCTCTGAAACATCCAAAGGTGTTTCACCTCAGTGAGAGAGAGAGGGGGGTCCTACACCTGTTCCAGTAAGATCTTTCATCCCTCTGAAACAGCCAACCACAGACTACTTCATCACAGTGAGGGAGAGAAGCTAACTTTTTTTCCCAGGCGTTCCTATGGCAGGACGGGAGGTTAGTGTTCTGTCTAGCGGCAGCTATTTAGACAGAACCATGCTGAGGGCCTAACATTTTTTTTTTTTTTTTTTCAAAGTGAATCCCTCTTCTCTCTGAAACACCCAAAGGCTGTTTCACCTCAGTGAGAGAAGAGAGGTCCTGCACCTGTTCCAGTAAGTTCCTTCATCCCTCTGAAACAGCCAACCACAGACTATTTCATCACAGTGAGGGAGAGAAGCTAACTTTTATCCAGGCAGTCCCTATGGCAGAACGGGAAGTTAGTATTCTGTCTAGCGGCAGCTTTTTAGAGAGAACCAGGCTGAGGGCCTGACAAAGTGAAGGGCTCCTAACTGCCTATCGTTCCTATGCGAAACAGAGAGAGTGGCAGTCATCAGATGGTCTGCCAGAACAGTCCCTAGGAAATAGAAAGGCAACTCTATGCACACCGTAAGGCAGGCTCTCTAAGACCCCCCAGACACACCCTCCCCTGCGGGAGGTAAAGGTCTGCCCATGTCCGAGCACGAGCCCGAAGATGGGGTACAGTTCACCAGAAGGTGTGCACAGAGTTATCCTCATGCCGAAAATTCGTATAGGAAAGAATAGGCTGGAGGGCACGAAGCTACATGCAAGCACATAGCATCGTGGCAGCAAACAAGGTGGGGGGGGGGGGGCATCACCGTCCGATAACGCTAAGAGCCGAGGCCGGGCGCGGTACATCTCTTTAATCCGCGCATGCAAAAGCCTTCAGACCGAGAGGTCATAGTGGCTCTCTTGTCATTATCTGGCTTGCCGCCCACCCGCTGCGCCCCATTGAGCGCTTTTGCCGGTACGGTCCTACCTTCGCTCTGAATCGCCCAAGTAAGGACCGATTCACCGCAGGAGAGAGAGAGGAGAGTCCTTCCAAGTCAGCTGCTCGGGGGCTTATTTATTTATTTTCTTTACTTATATATAAAACCGAATGGCATGAAAAAAATATCCGTTATAGCGATTCTTGCATTGACGTTGATGTCACAGACTCATTCACAGTATGCTACTATGTAAATGCCCTTTGATATACGTTTTATGTATTTTTTTTTTTTATTGTTGACATTGACGACACCATGAAAACAGTTGCGAATAGCATTATTATATTCTCTACAAATAAACTTCAGAGAAGAAAACAGTTGTGAAATCATAGGATCTGGGCCACTCACGACTCGAATCTTTAGCCAATCACAGCGCCTCCAGGAAGCAAAATACAAGTCGGTAGCGACGTCTCGGCCGACGGGAACAGCTGATCACGTTTGCTTGTGGACGCCCACTCGTGCTTTGCACTCTGCATTTGAAGTTACAGCATTTTGCACTGACTAGTTATGCCTCAAGGAAGAGCACTACATTTTGTCTTTAAAATCGGCGATAGAAAAGCAGCTGCAAAATTTTACAGAGACATACGGGGAATGAGGGTAAGTGTTTCTGAACTTAGGACCATATACATTTTTTTTTTCTACAGAAAAGATGATAACTGCTGTATTAAAGTAAAGTCAAGGCACATGAACAGCCATTTCAGGATTCGATTTTTTTCCCATCTTTTAAAGCGTTTTTAACATTTGATGTTATTATCCCCGGATCTGTTTCTTGAAAGCTCATTTCTGTTTGAAGGCTTTCTTAGGTTATTAAATCGGTTTGATATTTGTATCATATGATACTTGGTATTCTAGACCTTTTCGAGGATCTCAATGTAACTTAGAAATAAGTGCTCCTAAGCTGCATAATGCTTTTCCCTTGCTGTACATGGAGAAAATATTTGGATTAGGCATTTTTATTTTTCAAGTGCTTCTACTAATTTTGATTTTATTGGAGTTAAATCTTTGGTTAACGTTACTGAGAGCAATGCACAGAGATAGAGGGAAATAGGCACTGCTATCTTATAGAACATTAAAAATAGAGTAATAAATAACAGAAGTACAAATGCAACAGCCTCAAATTTACCACGAAATGATGAAAATATCTGCTGCATGTCACCACAACACAATCAGACAGCCAGAGGTGTTAATGTTTGTTTTTTATAAGTTGGCATGAAGTGCGAATAAAGGGGGGTACATCCCCCCCCATCTAGGGAATAAATAGAAGGTAGGAAAGGTTAGGTTTGAATTTTGGGTTCACAGGATGGGACTTCGTCTCTGGATGTGCGTTGTTCTCAGTGACAAATGCTAAATCTTGGACAGTGGCGTGCTGAGGATTCGATTTTGAGTCTTGTGGATACTTTCAGTTTCCCACGTATTACAAGGTAGAATTGGCTGTAATGGACAGAATGACAGAAAATATGAAACATTTTATCTGTAGTATTGCCTTTGCAAGTTGATAATAGAAAGTTGTGTAATACAAAATACTTGTGAGTTAATAGCACCATAATAATCAAAGAGAAAAAAAATTATTAATTATTACAAGAAATAAGCTGAAAAAAAATGATAATAAATGATAATATTGTATAATATTATTTTATTATTTTCTATAATATATCAGTATCAGTTTACATAAATAATATAGAATGTCAGCTGAGATTCTCTTGTTTCAGGTGTATGAGGATATTTTTTCATTAATTATTCTTTTTATGCTTCATCCATTTTAATTTTGTTTTAAAATTTTAAA
>NC_051411.1:18790477-18795477 GCF_015228065.2 Penaeus monodon
GCGTGACGTCACGGCACTGCCACGCACACACACTCACTCCCCCAACACTGCATGGACGGAATTTCACCGGATTTGCGCCGAATTTGCTGTATTATCTTGATACCCTTACCACAGTACAATGGGTAAAGGAAAGAAACCGCAAGAGGCCAGTAAGAGCGACCCTGAGAAACTAGACTCTAGCCTTGACGAGTCTGAAGGAGCCAGTGCCAGCATCCCACCTCCCATAGATATTACTACATTGCTCTAGTGGATGATACAGAGGGATGAAAAGAGGGAAGAAGCACGTCGGAAGGAAGAGGATGATCGTTACAGGCGAGAGGAAGCCCGTCGGAAGGGAGAGGACGCGTCGAAGAAGCTGCCGTCCGAGGACACCCTGGAGGAGCTGCCTGCCGAGGACGCGTCGAAGGAGCTGCCTGCCGAGGACGCGCCGAAGGAGCTGCCTGCCGAAGACGCCCGAAGGAGCTGCTTGCGAGATCGCGCCGAAGGAGCTGCCTGCCGAGGACGCGCCGGAGGAGCTGCTGTCCGAGGAAACCCTGGAGGAGATACCTTCCGAGGATAAGCCGGAGGATCTGCCTCCCAAGGAGACGCCGTTGAAGCTGACGGTAGCAGCAAGACCGTTGGAGGAACAGCGATGGTGCAGCCAGTCTCAGAGAAGGCAGGATCGTGATCTCCGGAAGAGTGCGGATGACGGAAGGGCAGTTCCTGGGGCCACATCAGCGCTAAAACTAGGACCACGGAGCCTCGTTGCAGGCATCTCGCAGTTGTGGTTCTCTGATGATATTCACCAGTGGGTGTGCCAGTTCACCTGCATACCGATGGCGGACATCACTTCCAGCTGGGAATTTTCAACTTTCCTTCAGCGATGGGGAATGCATCACGTCATGTCAAGCCCCCATTACCCACAGTCCAATGGGCATGCAGAGGCTGCTGTGAAGAAAGTCAAGTATCTGATCATGAAGACAGCACCAAACGGGAATATTGACAGTGAGGAGTTCGACAGAGGCTTACTGGAATTGCATAACACCCCAAATTTCACTGGTCATTCTCCTGCTCAGATTCTGTTTGGTATGCCCCTTTGCTCCTGTGTGCCTGCCTGCTCTAGTGCCTTCATGAAGGAGTGGCAGACCAAGGCTGAAGACTGCGACGGTCGTGCTGCAGTACGAGCCAAGGACGTGAAGAGCCGCTATGACACTCGCGCCCACTCACTTTCCAAGTTAGAAATTGGGGCGCATGTGCGAATCCAGGATCCCACATCCAAGCATTGGGATAAGGTTGGCACTGGCAAATCTCGTGATTATCACATCAGGCTTCCAAGTGGCCGTATACTGTGGCACAATCGACGCTTCTTGCGCCCTACACAGCTCATGATTGGACACTCAACTGATTTGGAAGAACAGCTGTCAGATGATGCACCTGGATCTTCTGCCCCATCTGTACCTGTTGAACCTCGACGTTCGTAACGCATCAAATCGAAGTCCGTTCAAGACTCCCGCTAATGAATGTAAAGAGGGGAGGGAGATGTGGGTTGTGATAATGAAATGAGTTGTGATAATGAAGTGAGTTGTGATACTTATGAGTTGTGAGTGCCATATTGTGATGCCGCCATATACGGGATATGATGACAATATTATCGTACGTATATTGTGATAATTATGATTATAGTACATATATACTGCCTTTTGTGTGATATGTTACACCATGTAAAATATAGAAGATTATGTTTAGTTTATTGCTGTATATATATATATATATATATATATATATATATATATATATATATATATATATATATATACATATATATATATATATATATATATATATATATATATATATATATATATATATATATGTGTGTGTGTGTGTGTGTGTGTGTGTATGTATATACATATTGGTATAGAAGCATATAGATGTATGTATGTATATATATCTGTGTGTGTGTGTGTGTTTCTGTGTTTATGTATATATATATATGTATACATATATATATATATATATATATACATATATATATATATATATATATATATATATATATATATATATATATATATATATATATAAGACAATCCTCCCTGACCAGGCCTCGAACCTAGGTCATTCCGGGTATGAAATCGGAGGGCTAGTACTAAACCAACCATATCATATGACTCACTAAAAGGAGTGTGCAACTAGGATCTAACTAGCTATATAGACATTACCTATCTACTCATACATGAGTAAAGATAGCGAGGTTTTACACACACTCCCCGTAGACACTCGGTGAAAATTGATTTAGAAATTCGAAACCGATCTACTAAGGTATATATATGAAAGATGGAATAATGCAATGTCGCATGATAAAGATATATAAGAATCCTCCCTGACCAAGCCTCGAACCTTAGGTCACTCCGAGTATGAAATCGGAGGGCCAGTACTAAACCAACCATTACCACACGACCCACTAAAAAAAGTGTGCAACTAGGATCTAACTAGTTCCATAGACATTACCTATCAACTCATATATGAGTAAAGATAGCGGGGAGTGTGTGTAAAAATCTGTTTTTCTTTTTAATACAATTTATAGCGATACTGTTATCATTGTTATTGATGTTGTGATTTTCATATTGTTAGTAAAACCTTGGTAATGCTTAAGAAAATAATGCTTAAGAAAATCCAAGGTTTTCCGGGACCCCTTTTCATTTTTAATTAAATGGTAAAAAGTTTTTGTCCCTTAAAAAAGGATTCTTTCTATGATTTTTCATCTTGTTTATTTTTGGGAAAGTTTTTTTTTTTTTTTTTTTGAAATAATTTTTTGGGGCTTTTTTTCTTACTTTGCATAGGAATGTTTTTTTGGGGGTTTATAAGGAAAACCAAAAGGGGGATTGTCAACTTGGGGGGGTGCCCCAAGGGGCCAACCCCTTTTCCCCCTTTCTTCCTGTGGCCGCCCCCCCCGGTTCTTTGCGGATTATTTGTTGGAATTTTATTTTCCATGGAATTTTTTGCTTTTATAAAAAACAAAAATAACGTCCTATGGTGGTCCGCCCCCCCCGGGTTTTGGTTTTTTTAGGTGGGGGTTCCCAAAAAATTTTTTGTTTCAATTTTTTATGGCAAAATTTAATGCAATAAAATTTGGAATCTGAAAAAAAATTTTCTACTTCGTCGATTTAAAATTTTTAAAATAAAAAATTAAATAAATTTAAAAATTTAATTCATACCCCCCCCCACACGCCGTCGGTAATTTTATAAAAAAAAGGGAGATGTTTAACAAGGTCTCTCTGAACCTCTGGCGTACCTCCACCCCCGCGATATGGCTTGGCTGTGGAAGCCAGGCTTCCATGAAAAAAAATTGGGGGTTTTTCCCATGCACTATATTTGCCCCAAACCAGGGTATCGGGGTAGGAGATCATCTGACTTTCTCGACAGGTCGTGGAGTCTCGTGCAAAGGCCTAATCCCCACTTTTGCCATTGGGGGGGCTCGGGTCCGACCACCTTTGGGCATGGGTCAATCCCAACTGGCCACATCTGAGTGGGAGGGGAAGTCTCCTGCCCACCCAACGCTCGCCCCGGTACATTTTGGGCCCCAACACACATGCAAAAAGCATTCTGCACAGCACCCAAAACCCTTTTTTTCAAACTTTTCTCACCCGAATCATTGACCCTTCTGCTTTAACCCTAATCAGGGTTTTATATATCATTAGCAAAGATGTCTATCAGCTCCCTTTATTACCAAAAAAGCCTTTAATAAATTTGTTCTCTTTGCATTTATTTTTAAACTGCCCAAATGTGATTTTTCCCAATTGATTTACTATAAAAAAGTAGACCAAAAACTTTAGCAAATTTTGAAGGGGGAAAGGGTGGTTGCTAGAGTTTTGCCTTATTTTTGGCTTCCCCCTATTGAAAAAATTACCCCAATCTCTTTCTAGTGGAAAATTAAAGCCCCTGGAGGCCCCATTTAATCATTCCAGTGCAATTGGATGCGATTTGCGAAAAATTCTGCATTATTGCTGGAAGCCTAATGCAAAATTCAGCGTACGTGAGTATTTAAGGTTCCGAGGAGGAGCTGTAAGATGTCATTGATCATAATAGAAAAAATTTGGGTGACAAGCATTTCCTTGTGGGCCCCCTTTTGCCTGGAAAAAAAAAGTCCAAAAAAGTGAAAATTTCTGTCAAAATGAAATTTTGAAAAAAAAAAAGGGTTTCCCTACCCAAAAGCAAAATTTTCTGAGAGCCATATCCCTCTCATGTCGTAGGCTTTTTCTATAACTAAAAATAAAATAAAAAAAAATTTTGGGAAAATTGTCTTTTGAATATGACTGCCCTGCTTTACAAACGATCGAGATTTTTGGCCCCCTTTTGGGAAACCCGCACTGTGTAAACCGCAATTATAAAATTTAAAAATGCAATATCTCCTGTTAACAATTCGTTCCATGACCTTTGATAAACCTTGTCAACGCATTGGGGGGTAGAAATGGCAATCGGGGATTACCCCTCCTTGCAATATGGGAATGATGTGGTGAAGTGCCATGAGTAGGGGAAAAGGGGGTTTTTCAAATTTTCTTTTGTAGTTTCAGCAATTAATCATGTCATCATGATTAAGTTTTTTTATCATCTCATATCGAATCTCATCGGGGCCCGGGGATGCCCCCCTCAGGCTCTATGGCTCGGAAAACTCATTCTTTGTTGGGTCTTTATTAAATCAAACATCTCCTGTGGAAAAAATGAAAGGTCGCTCATGAGGGATAGCTGCTGCTTCTTAATCGAATTCTGTATTTTTTACTTTATCATCAAAGGTTTCTCCAAAAAGTTCGAGCTTGGACACTCCTTTGAAAGGCGACCCAGTCTGCTTTTTTACGTTAAATTTAGGTGTGAAGGCATTCTCACTGTTTCACATGAATATTTAAAACAAAATGGGAAAATGACGCTTCCCAACGAGTCGCAAAGGTTCCACAGGGACTTGGCTGCTATTGATGAAAAGCCAGTGATAATCCAAAAAAGCTCAAATTACCCGGGATTATCGT
>NC_051411.1:18800477-18809150 GCF_015228065.2 Penaeus monodon
CCTTGGTACCTAATCCTATTATGTATACGATAGAAATACTTATTTCACAGTGTGTGAAAAGTCATCTAAACGCTCGTTTCTTCAACCGGAATTGGAGTAGTTTGAAGAAAGAGGAACCATATAGAAAAAAAAAAAAAAACATCAAATCATATACTTGGTACTCTTTATGATAAAGAATCTTCATAAATTCCTGAATATTCATTCCGCGGCTAATCCTAGTATATGTTCAACAAGAAATGAAATATGTCCGATGGTATGTGACGTCAAAATGACATATGGGAAATCCGAGGTGAAAACGAGACTGCCAAGCAGACACATTTTTCAAGATGCATGCAAGGCAATCTGAAAATGCAATTAGAGACCGCATCATTGGGATGAAAGAAAGTAATTTCTCTCCCAATGAAATCATCAGAAAGCCGGGTATATCCCGCTCGATGATATACAGGTGAGTAAGGTGGGAGGAGGGGGGTTACCCAGACGACCCCAAACGTTTCGGATGCCCCTTCACCTAAGCTAAAATTCATATAAAGACCTACAGCTCCCGCTAACAAACCGCAAAACGACTGCATGCAGATGGGATTCATCGTTATCAAAGAGGGGTTGAACAAACCTCGCCTCCAGTTCGCCTAGCAGTATGTAGAGAACGCACGGGAAGCTCCATTGCTGTATGAGAAATAACAGGTGTCAATATCATTATCCCTTTTCAATTTACTCATAGACTTAGTTCAAATTTAATAAAGATATATGTTTATAAGTCATGTTTTATGTTCTGATTATCTATCATTATTCACTTTTCAGACGTGACATATCTATGAAACCGAAGTGACCACAGTTTAGAGAAATATTTTGAAACTGTTAGAAATATTTTTCCCATCAGCATGTTGCTATCCTTTCCCAGAAACAACCACATTCGTGCAGAATAACTGCCCAGTACACACATCAAGGGCAGTTACCAAATGGTTCGATGACCAAAACCACATGGTCCGCGGCCAAGGCAAGGCATGTGGCTAAGATCCGATGAAAAATGTTTGGTCGAATACTGTCAATGTTTGGCTAATGACAGAACCTCCCAATAGCTAACGGATCATGCTAAAATGAATGGAAAGTATTATGGAGGAAACCGGGACCTCACATCTTTGTCCTGGGGATTGTGAATAACGATAGATTGTTCTTATCATTAACATGACTGCCCCCAGTTATTGGTCTTTCTTTTCTACAATTATTACCATTTTTCTTTTTATAAATAAACCGAGAGTAAAATAATACGCTTAAAGAATGAAGCGTTTTCATGTTTCAAGTAATACGCAGCTATAATTGAAAATTATTGTGTTGAAAGAAGGGAGGACATACTGCCTCACCAACATAGGTGTTGCCATCTCGATAAACAAACAATTCCAGGAAATCGCATTTTCAAAAAACATCCTACAACAAAGCCAATGATAGTTATTACTACATAGTTTTGTTATCACTTGCTTAACGAAAACAAATGACAAAATGGTTTACATAGTTTCCAAAAATAGACACTAATACACTTGTTGACATTTTATATTATGTCAATCACATTCATTGTTACAAACAGCTTAGGGTTTTAGCATCATTCATAAAAATATTGTTTACTCTATGTTTACATCGATGTTGTTGCCAGATGTACCAAAGTGGGACTCTGCAAGTGTAGTGAAATATAATTCCACAACTGTATGTATATATGGATATATATATATATATATATATATATATATATATATATATATATATATATATATATATATATATATATATATATATATATATATATATATATATGTATGTATATATATTTTTATGTGCATATATATGTATATATATGATATATATGATATATATTATATATGTTTATATATTTTATTTATCTATCTATATAGATGTATATATGAATATATATGTATGTATCTATACATACATATATACACACATATGTATATATGTATATATACACGCACACACAATCATATATCTATATCACACACACACGCGCGCGCACGTACGCATGCACACGTACACGCATGCTCACGCACGCACACGAACACACACGCATGCACACACACACATACACACATATACATATATATTTCTGTATATGCATACACATTTCTCTCTATATATATATACACAGAGATATATATTGATCTCTCTACTTACGTATACACACACACACACACATGTATGTGTACATATGTGTATATGCATATAAGTATATATCTATATGTATTTATATATGTATATAGCTATATATATGTATATATATATGTGTGTGTGTGTGTGTGTGTGTGTGTGTGTGTGTGTGTGTGTGTGTGTGTGTGTGTGTGTGTGTGCATGTACAGGTGTATACATATGTGTGTGGGTGAACACTAATATGTACCCATAAACGTATGTACACACACATGTGCATAAGCATATGTATGGCTATAGTTATATGTGTATGTATAGTCATAAGTATGTGCAAAAGATATATGTGCATGTGTGTTTGCATATATGTGGGTGCGTATACACATATGCATGCGCATATGATGTGCATATATGTCTATATATCTGAATACATGTGCATGTGTGTAGTTGTGTATAATGTAGGAATATGTATGCATATCATATGAATAGGAGCATTTGTAAAGATGTAAGCTTGCATGTGTATGTGCTTCGTTGCTGCTTATACGTCCACACTAGATACTGCCAACCCTGCCAACTGGAGGCAGGGTTGTCAGTAGCATCCCGGCTAAACTACTCCCCTTCCCATCAATGTACACTTAAGTCAGTAGGCAGGGGATAACTTGGCTGTCTACCTTTCAATCATAAACCTTGACTGCACAGAGCAACGGCCCTCATTCCCCGAAGGCGAAGAAGCCCTTGGTTACGGCAGCGATCACCATCGCTCCGGTGCAGAGGATGCTAAAAATCTCCGGTTAAAAAACAGGCCACCCCACGTTGATGAACATTTGAACATATAATATAAGGACAATGAGAACTGAATCCGACTTACTAGCAGTACCTGAGGAATTCTCTTTCAATAAATGGGATGTTGTAGGACTCCTTGAAGTTAGACTATGCGAAGAACAGAATATACTAAATGATGGACACATGCTCTAATAGAGCAGGGTAGGTTTCTTAGTTCACAAACGTTTAGAAAAGAATATCGTGGAATTCTATAGTATAAGCGAAACTGTGGCTTCAGTAATAATTAAACTAAATATGTACAAATTGTTCAAGTCTATGCTTCAACCTGCAGCCAAATTGATGAGGAAATAGAGGACTTCTATGAAGATGTTCATTTAGCCAGCGAGAGACTAAAAACCCATTTCACAATAATTATGGGAGATTTTAATGCCAAAATAAGTAAAAAGACAGAAGAAACCATAGTTGGAAATCACAGAATAGGCACTAGGAATGAGAGGGGAGAAATGCTAATCGATTTTGCGGATGCTCGATCACTCGATATCATGAATACATTCTTCGAAAAAAGACAAGGGCAGAAGTGGACATGGAAGTTGCCATCTGATATAAAAAACGAAATTGACTTCATAATTTCAAACAGGCACGACATAGTTAAAAAAAAGATGGAAATTATTAATAAAGTAATTGTTGGCAGCGACCATAGGACGGTCAGAGGCCATATTAAATTACACCTCAGAAGGGAAAAGAACAAACTTATACGAAAACTGCAGCCAAATTTAACTATTTTGAAGACCAGAACGACAGAATTTAACCTTAACATCCAAAACAGATATTCACTTCCCAGCGACTAAGATCTCAATATAGACCATATCAACAAACAGTTCAATGGCATAATTAAGGAAGCTGCACAAGAAATAGGCGCTAAGAACGTCAAACAAAGCTCCAGCAAGCTCTCGGTAGAAAATACACAGTTTATGCAAAAACGTAGGATCATGAAAGTATCGTCAAACAGGGAGAAAATAGAATTAGCTGAACTAACAAAGAATATAAATAAAAAGAAGAGAGAAGATTACAGAAATTCAATACTCAAGTAATAAATGAAACAGTGATCTCAGGTACCAGCATGAAAACAACTAAAAGGAGACTCGGAATAGGGAAAAATCAAATGTATGCAATAAGGAAACCAGACGGGGAAGTGACATATAATAAGAATGAAATCATAAGAGGTGTGGAAGACTTACAGGAATCGATACAACTCAAATGAACAGCGACGGATAAAAGCGAATGTGGTAACTAGAAACGTACCTAGCATCACAACAGAAGAAATAAAAAGAGCGCTTAAAAGCATGAAGAGTTGGAAAACACCAGGTGAAGACGGAATTAGTATAATGATATCGTGTTTTGTAGCGACCATGATATAACTTGAAATAATGTATCAAAGCGTTAGGGGTTTCGAGATGATACAAAAAGGCCTTAAATAAATAAACACACACACACATACATATATAAACACATATACACACATATATACATCTATACACACACACACACACACACACACACACACACACACACACACACACACACACACACACACACATATATATATATATATATATATATATATATATATATATATATATATATATATATGTACACACATATATACATACGATATATGTATCTATCTATCTATGTGTATGTGTGTGTGTGTGTGTGAGCTTATGTTATTGTATTCATTAATCTAACAGCCTACAAAAGATATATTCTGTAGATTTCTTCAATAAAGTGTTCCAAATAGTAGTTTCCATTTTCATTAGTTTGTATAAAGCAGTAAACAGTAGCAAAACCTTGACGGATATGGTGCTGGTAATTCATTTGGCCCAAAAAATAGATAAATAAAATTGATTACATATGCAAAGCTTTTTAAAAAAAAGAAAAAAAAGAAAAAAAAAACATACTATAACTAGTTCAGCACAGTAGTTGTCACTGTTACGAAATGAAAGAAATTCTCCGAGTCTGTAAAAACTGTTGTTGTATCATCATATCTTTATGGTAGTAGTTAAGCAGTATGATTCTCTGCTGATAGTAATCCTTTTTCTTCTTCCCTCATTTCCTTTATTTCTGTCTTGAAATTGTCCACTAGTTTTGTGGTTGTTTCTGTTTGCATTCTGCATAAGAATTTGACAGAGAGACAAGAACTCTTCCAATATCTTACTCTTTTCAACCGCTGTTGGTCTTTGTTGCTGATAGAGGTGATTCAGAATTCATTATAGATGTATGTGCCCCAGAAGACTTTCTAGAAAGTGTTAATTACAATAACAATAATCATAAACATAATATCAATATATCCATGAATGATCACATACAGTATATTTTACCATAAACCTTTGTTTATGTGAGTGTGTGGCGTGCGCGATAGGGCAAATTATATGGCCAGTCATTTGAAATGTGTACATAAGACTTTCAAGTTCAACTGAAGTCCTTGTAATAACCAATGAAAGATATTTACCAAAAGGAAAGGTTTTTTTATGTTAAAGAGATTGATTATTTGTCTTTTTTTTTTTTTTTTCTTTTTTTGTAACAGAATGAATGACAAAAGTGATATATTTAAAAAATTATGCTACAATGTAGATTACTCATTCAACTTTCCATTAAAACTAATCAATTATATTATTAACAAGAATATTAAGGGAAAATTCTTACAAAAAGGAGAGGGTTGCATAATGAGAGCTGGGTTATTTCCCCCTTGTTAGGAAAGTGGCATATCCATAACGGTTTCACGGATAAAATGTATATATCTCCAATCTGCAGCCTTCAACTTTACTTTTACAATTTAAAAAAAATTAACTATAAAAAAGTGCTGTCTTGATACTAATTCCGTTTAGAATTAAGGAAAAAGCCTTATGCCTGCAATTCTAATTCTATGTGATGTCAAATCACGTTTTTCCCTGGTACTGTCACACAGATGGGGTTTATCAGTTTTGAATGCTTCAGTTAGCAGATATATTGCCTTATTTGACCAACCTATAAAGAAAAAAATAAGGGGTTTCGAAGACTTCATCACAGAAAAGAAAAACGAGGAAGAAAAAGTATAATAATTGTACACACAAATAATAAAAACACGTTTATCTACATATTCTTGCAAACTAAACATTTTGGCGGGTTTTAGGTTGAGCCATATCTTTCAATACAGAATGAACAACATCCTGGTCAAGAATATTATACACCTTTGAGGTTATGACTATAGGGGTTGGGCTTTCGGTAAATTCAGAAAAAAATATAAAAGCTTCTCAGGACGATACTAGATTCGTTCGATTTCTATTGTTCGTTTCCATCGGAAATATCTTTTCATACCAAAGTCGCGACACTCTTGTTATCACTGATTTGTTTTACTGCTTTCTTTTGTTTTTCTTTGTTTATAACTTAATTATTATTCGTTTTGAAGCTTGTTTATCGCTCATCGCTTGAGTTGAGAATAGCCGTTCAGCTATGCCATCATGCCAAGAAAGTATAGGATTTTAATGGCCTAGCTTATTATTTTTCCCTAGCTAGATGTGCCCCTGGACCCTTAGATCTAGCCTATACTTTTTCTTAGTTAGGGACTGCACCCTCGTCCTAGCCTATTCTTTTCATTAGCCAAGGGCTAGGGAAATTTTCGTAATCACTGTACAGACTAAGTAATTATATTGTCTAACCCCCACCTGGGAGGCTGCCGCTCCCCACCCCCGCCCAGGAAAACAAAGAATCCTCCACGTATTCACGGCAGGAGACAGACCTGGCATCGGGCGCTCCCAACATGTCGGTCGTACGTACGAGAATTCCATACTGCGCACGCGCAGTACCGTAAGTGTAGTCATTTCCAAGAAATAAACTTGATCATACCTATGCACAAGAGGGGCCGGGTTGAAGGTGTTTAATATCAACACTGATATCGGAGAGGCATGCTTGCGGGAGCGTCGGAGAGGTTTGAGGGAAGTTAAAGGCGGGCAATCTCAATGAGGAAATTGTGGAATCTGTAGTGCAGATCCTTGACATCTCTCCTTATCGACCCCAAAGTAGGCTACCCAACCGTCACTGCAGATGGTGGTTCCCGGAAGAATGTATTTTTATATGAGCGGGGCCAGAGTTTCCTTATTTCTATTAAGACACCAGGGGAACTAGGTAACACTTTTTCGACTCCCTCTCTATGCCTCCAAACTGAGCTCCTGTCCACTCCCATACTTCCGCTTTCCGAAGAAAGACTCGACAATATCGACACGATGTTCTCTCCTCCTATCGGGTCTTGATTGGGGAGCCAGTTCGCTGTTACTTCGGAATAGAAGCTCCTCCAGTCAATGACAGTTCGCTCTGCCCACCCAAGGTTCTCAGAGATAGTATCGTGGTTCTGTAGCGTACCGATCCTCAATTTATACTACATCTCCATTTTGTGTCTCACGGTATTAAAGTGTAATACGGTAGCGCTCACTGCCACCACCCGTTCAGTACGTATGGGAACGAGATGTACTTTGTAAGAAGTTAATGTGTAATTAGCATTGTGGAAATGAGGGACAAATAGTGTGCCAATGTTGGAATGTGTGTTGTATAAAGTGTATAAACCAGCGAGAAAAGAAATGGTAAGACGTAACGTGAGCGAGGAGGACGAGCACGGGAATTTCACCACGTGTAAAGGATTTAGGATAACGATATTTTGGAATTTAATGATCTGCTTTCCTTCAGTTCAGCAAAAACTTTTATTTAATATCAAAAGAGAAAAACAAAACTCACAGGACCCATGAAGTCTTTTATTATAAATTGAGAAATAAAGCGTTTTTAAAAAGTAATAAAACAATAAAAAAGATACTAAAATGGAATTGAATTAGTTCCTTTTTAAGCTAAAAGAAACTTATGAAATAGAACTTCGCTTAGCTTACGAGAAAAAAATGGAAGCCACTATAAAACGAAGTTTAAAAAAAGAGCACCAGCCTATCACTCACTTGCTCGGATGTATATTCATCGAGACGAATACCTTGCCACGTAACAACACTTTTCTCACAACCAAAAAAAGCAAACAAATACCTTGTTCAAAGATGCGATGCATACGTTAAAATACACAAAAAGAACAGAGGACAGCCCAGCCTAGGGGGCCTCCTGCCTCAGCCCGCAGCCGCTACTGCCCACAGGGGGTGAGGATCGCCTAATTATACACCTGTGCCCCAAGGAGCACAGGTAGCAAGGAGCGTAACTTTACGTACTAAATTTTACTTTATATTCTTTTGGTTAGGCAAATTCAAATGGCAATGTGTAAAACTATTAATAAAACTTTAATATTACCTTAAGAGATAAAGATCATTTTTAAGAACGACAACAACTTGAAAAAATGCATTATTAATTAAAAGAAAACTTTTAACTATAACTAAATTAGTTTCTTTATTTTTTATTTCCTTACACCCACATCCCTTAAGACTGGTGCTCCACGTGGTGAGGGACGCGGCATATTATGCTGAGATAGTAACGGGAGCGCAAAGTATTTTCCCAGGCTTCCAGGATTTATTAATCGGAAGAAACAGATTAACATAAAATGAGCGAGGATTTTTAGTTTTAGTTTTATTGCCGTTCTTTTTAAGCTTGGTGCGTCCTTTTATTCTTTAACAAGAGATGGGGTCTTCGCCTTCCACGACAGCCAGTGTTCACGCTCCAGCAGCTTCGTCCGCCCATCCAGTTTGTGTTAAGGGCAGGAGAGTCGATATGCCCTTACTTAACCCTGGC
>NC_051411.1:18809250-18817056 GCF_015228065.2 Penaeus monodon
CATTCTGGGGGACTCTGATAGTGGGGATAGCCTCCAAATCAACATCCCTGAGGTTGAAGCTGGGGCGACCTCGCTACCTGCTCCCCTTGGGGACGCAGACCCCGTTCTCCCTGTCAGGGGGAACCTCAGGGGACAAGGAAGCATCGGGAATTGGTCCGCCGATTCCCGAGAATTCCACGTCTCCCTCTCTCAGGAGTCCCTCCCGGACCTCGAGGGGATGCGGCTCGGACTCGTCCGCGCCCTCGCTTCCGGGAGCAGCAAACGCCACGAAAAGTTGGTCAGCGTCAGCTTGACCTATTCTAAGTGGCGTGCTGACACTTAGATGTGCTGCCTCCCACGCCAAACTGCACCTATCCAAAGCCCTTACACACCCACCTTACACACACCACACTCCCACACATACAAACGCACACAAGCTACAGATCAATCAGAATAAAGCACCCAGATGGATCTATGCTATGGGCTGGGGACGAATTGTGTTGTCTTCACGATCACACGAGAAATGCTTCTGTGCCTCTCCCTGGCGCAGGAGGCTATGTAAACAACAACTACAAACCTCGTGTTTGGGATGTCCGTCTGGATAGTCCATGCCTTCTTCAGGAGAAGGAGTTTGGCCTTGGCCCGTTCCTGGCTTGGCAGCATCATCTTTTCCTTGTGTACTTCTCATACTTCCTTCACATCTTTCACTCCTCGTCCTTCTCTTGTTCTGTTACGTTTTATTTAAATTTTAAACTTTCATTCGTTCGTTTGAGATTTGCGAAGTTCTTGCTTCGCCCGGGCCTTTCACTTATGGCCCGGCCTGTGTCAGCTTTTTATGGCTGTCTCATTTTGTTTTCTGACACTCGGTGCTTACCATGGTGGTGGGATTGCCAGCAGGCGCTCCTGTAGCCGTGGTGCAAGCATCTCGCATAATCTCTTTACCAGCACGATGGCTGTGTTCTGTGGGCTTTGTTGTCTCAGGAATTGCGTGTGCAAGCTACAATGCATGCAACACCTCTCTTCACGTTCTATTCTTTGTATGATCTGCCATGAACAGTGGTAACCTAAGTGCATTCTATGCAGAATGACTTCGGTACCTCTGTTGTTTATTTCAGAGAGTGCCAGTGGTTCATAGCCGGTGGCGTCTGAGCACCAGCTGGCCGAGGGAGAGGATCTCGTTTCCTCTCTGTGAAGCTGCAGGAGGAAGGAGGTTGCCATCATTGTACACTTCCTCCTAAGTAATTTTCGGCTCTGATGTATTATCATGGGATTAGGGGGCATACCCCTGCCAACTTCGGCTAGTCTGTCAGCAAGCTCATTCCCTCTGATCCCTATGTGGCTGGGAACCCAGTTTATGATAATTCTTCTACCCTGTGCAAGAATCCCTGTGCCAGTGTGAGGATGGTAGTCAGAAGGTAGATATTGTCAGTGGGTGAGTGCTGCTGAAGACAGTCGATGGCTCCTTTGGAGTCTGTGTGTATGACCACGTGTCCTTCCCTCACGGACGCGTGGCTCAGTGCTCCCATGATAGCAACTGCTTCAGCCTGTAGCGAGGAGGCGTTGTCTGTTACCCTCATGGATTTTGTGCAATCCCTTGCTGCAAAGCCGGTGCCTACAGTGTGGGTCAAGGGATCGACCGATCCATCCATGTAACATGTTTTGCTGCCTGGAGGAGTGATGGTTGCAATGACCCTCTGGGTTTCTGCCTTTAGGCTAGGCGTGGAATATTCATTCTTTTTGGTTGCCAGTCTCATGACCGAGAACTCTATCGAGGTTTGTGCCCACGGCGGAGCTTCAACAAAGTCAGGGTGAGGGGAGTCCATGCCCTTGGCAAGAAGTGGTTCTTTGAGCTGATGGAGTATTAACACCCTGGCTGTGTGAGACAGCCAGGAGTTGTTTGCAAACAGCTTGTTATCTTGTTCTAGGTGTCTGACTATTTCATGTCTTAGGCTTGTGTTACTGGGAGCCTGGATGACCTTTGATAAAAATTGTGCTGGCATTAGATCAATTCGTGAGGCCAAAGGGAGAAGGTTTACCTCCAGTAGGAGGTTGAGGACCTTCGCCCACCTTGGGGCACCCAGAATGACCCTGGCGGCTTCATTTTGGACTGTCTCCAATTGGTCTTTATATTTTCTCTTAATGCCAATGAGAGCAAGGGAGGCATAGTCTACAATGGGCCTGATAGCATGTACATAGAATGAACTTAATACTCTGTGTCTGGCCCCTATGCGTCTTCCACTCATTGCTCTCATGACAGACAGTCTTGATTTTGTTCGGTCAACCAGATACTGGACCTCCTTCTGGAAGGAGAGGGTCCAGTCTATCCTTACCCCAAGGTAGAGGTAGTCCTGAACCCACTCCAAGTCCATTCCCTGGATTTTCAGACTTGTGCCTTGAACTCTCTGTCTGAGAGCCATGGCTCTGGATTTGGCTGCAGAGATCTTTAGTCCTGTCCTGCAACACTCCTCGGATACGAGGTCCAGACAACACTGGGCTTTGTTTAGGCAGTATGCTCCAGTGAAGATGATAGAAAGATCATCTGCATAGGAGATGATCTTGCACCCCACTGGGAGGTTTATGTTGAGGAAACAGGACATTAATGTGTTAAAGAGGGCTGCACTGAGAACCCCACCCTGTGGTGTTCCATTCTCCAGTGGCATGCGCTGTGATAGGTGACCTTGGAATTTGACTCTGGCTGTTCTATTCCTAAAGTAGTCACCTATCCAAGCCAAGAGCTTACCTCTGATTCCTTTTTGGATCAGGCTCTCCTCAATGGCAAGAGGACTTCTCCAGGTCAAGGAATACTACCACAGATGTGCCCATGCTTATTGTGCTCAAGAGCATGGCTATGCTGTGCGCTGTGCTCATGCCCCTGGTGAACCCATGGAGGTGTTCATGTGGGGGTCCCATTTTCCATCGGAGCCAGTTCAGTACCATCCTCTCGGCCGTCTTGGCCAGATAGTTGAGGAGAGAGATGGGGTGGTACTTCCTTGGCTCCTTTGGTTTAAGGATGGGAACTATGGTAGCCCTCTTCCAACTCTGGGGTAGAGTGGGTTTCCCAGGACTTGTTGATGAGTTGCAGGAATGCAAGCTCACCTACTAGTCCCAGGTGGGAAATGATGGGGTACGAGATCCCGTCAGAGCCTGGGGCTGTGTTACAACTGGCTTTATATGCATTTCTTAGTTCCCTCAGAGAAAAGATAACGTCTGAATTATCGGGTTCGGCTGCCCTTTCTCTGATATGAGCGTCTTGTCTTGCCCTCAGTTTGGCTGGCAGGCTGTTGCTACTTGTTCTCACAGAGAACTCGTGCACCAGTCTGTTCGCCTCTGACTCTAGGTCATGGTGCATGCATCTGGGGGCTGAGTAGCTGGTAGCTCGCTTGACCCATTGCCATAGCTCTGAGAGGGTGGTATGGTGGTCGAAGGACTCACACCATTCCAGCCACTTTTCCTGCCTGACTCTGCTGGCAGTTTCCTTGGCATCCCTGACAGCCCCCTTAGGAGGGCTAGGTTGTCAGGGGTTCTTTGCCTTCGGAAATGTTTTCAGCACATATTTACCCTGTGATTGACCTCCCTAATCTTGTGACTCCTGGACCCAGGCCGAGTTTTGGGTATGGTCATCAATGGCATTTACAAGGCTTGTAGCACTTCCACACTTTGTGTAGGTTCATTGCTTCTCAGACAGCGGGCCAAGGTGTTCTGGAACGCCTGCCAGTTGGCCTTGTCTTGGATTTCGGCTGGGCTACTATCCATGAGGATACTTATACACACAGTGACCATTACGGCACGTAATGGTCACTAGTGACGGTCTCATCGACACGCCAGCCAATCCTCTCCACCAGAGTCGCAGTGGCCAGGGTGAGGTCTAGGACCCCTCCTCTGACATGCGTTGGTTCTTGGTTATTGAGGAGAGCGATCTCGGGGAATGTCTCAAGCACATTGGCTATGTGATGGCCAGCCGCATCCGGTGCCCAGCAGGGAGCCAGGATGGGGTGGTGTGCGTTGAAGTCTCCCCCTATGATCACTCGGTTGTGTGCTGCAGAAGCACAGACCTGGCTGATGTCTAAGGTACTACATAAGGATAAGTCCGATATGCGAAGCTTAGCCTCGCCCGGGCTATGCCATGAGAGGAGCCCGGCCTGTGTCGACTAATGCCGACTCGCTCACGTGTGTCAGCTGCTGCTGACTCGGCTGAAGCTAGTCCTTACCCGCCGTGGTGCCCAGCCACAGCAGTAACCACCAGGCGACACTTGCAACTTCTCGCGCCTGGGCGGGACGCGAACCGCCGACCCCTCGGATGAGAGGCCGACACGTTACCACTGTACTAGCCCGGAGGCTGGTACTACAGTGTGGCCGGCGCTTTTTACTATAAACTCGGCACCCGTGCTCCCCACGGCTCGGCCAATCACGCTCAGGCGCGATTGTTGCCGGGTCTCGCGAGTGCGGGTGTCGAGCAGCGTAAATTTGCTGCCTATGTTTTTTAAGCTTTTGATTTTACTTGTGCTCTTGTGTTTCATTTTATTTTATTTTATTTTTTACGTTCTTTTATTTTTTTTACCGTTCATGTTTAGTTCCCCTTAGTTTTTAGGTATTTTTTGTGGTGGTTGTTTTACTCAAAAGCAATCTATTAAACTCTAAAATAAAGTAACCCCTCTTAAGAGAGCCCTTTCCCGTTTTTAACTCCCTTCCCCCCCTCCTCTCTCTCTTCCGTGTGTAAACTCAACCTCGCCCATGCCCCATCTCATCATCCTTCCATAGCGTAAGCGTCCTTCATCCTAATCCTTACCTCCACCCTCACTGGTTTCGGATTTCCGACATGTGACATCTGCCGCCTGCACCCTGCCATGACTGTGGCTCCTTTGTCGCAAGGAGGGACAACGCGCGAGTGGGGGAGATGTCATGGCCAGTGTTGATAACCCAAGCATGGTGAGATCACCAGAGCACGTCTCCCTGGAAGTCCTGCCGCCGACAGGGAGAAATCTTTGTTCGACGCGGGCAAGGGAGATAGCCTTTGTTGCGACCTCACTCGTATTTCATCCTCACAGTCTCCCAGTTAGCCGAGGGCACCACCGTTGCCATGCGCGGGAAGTCCGTGCACGGTGGCGCCTCCGATGGCACCGGACAGGCCGCCTTTTCCGCTCCCATCCTCCCTCGTTAGCCGAGCGCTTCCGCAGCCCGTGCGCGGCGGCCTCGCCGACCTGTGAGTTCGCTCATGCGAAGCGAGTGCTGCTATGCCAGGGCAGCGCAAACCGCAGATGGCGCGAGGCCTCCCTTGCCGGCCTTTATCCTCCTTTACTCCTCCTGTCAGCCTCCGAGCTAGTACAGTGGTAACCTGCCGAGGGGTCGGCGGTTCGCACCCCGCCCAGGCGCGAGAAGTTGCAATTGTCGCCTGGAGGTCACTGCTGTGGCTGGGCACCACGGCGGGTAAGGACTAGGTTCAGCCGAGTCAGCACCAGCTGACACACGTGAGCGAGTCGGCATTAGTCGTCCGGGCTTCCCTCATGGCATATCAGACTTATCCTTATCTTCCTGTCAGCTATGCCACCAACTTTTACCCCGTAGGTTAAGCCCCGACTCTTTTCTCTCTCACTAAATCATCTTTTCGATCCCCCCCTTATCCTTCCCCTCTCCCATCTTCTTTCCCCCCCTTTTCTTCTCTTTTAACTTTATTTACTTACTAGCAACGCGGTAACACGGGGCAGGTGAGGACAGACGAACGGAAGCAGAGGGGGTCACATCAGGTCGGAGGATCGGGTGGCCGGCATACGGGAGAAGGCGGAGGATGTGGGAAGCAAGGAGACTATCAGCAGGAGAAAAGCCGCTGTTCAAGTTGAAAATAGGCAGCAGCTTTATAAGGGAAGATTCCACCAGTCTGCGGGAGTGGACATCAGCGGAAGGAAAGTCAATCCGCGCCGCTGACCAGTCCATCTGATGGCCAGTGTCCCACTGGTGGCAAAAGAGGGCATCGTTGTTGTGTCCCCTGGATACAGCGTACTTATGTTGAGACAGATTGGCGCCTGTTTCGCCAAAGTACTGCTTGTCACAGGAGGCACAAGGAACAGCATAGGTGCCCACCTTCGAGGTAGATGGAGGGCTGGTATGGACCAAGTTGCGACGGAGAGCGTTCACCTGGCGAAAGATCAGCCTTCAGTTGAGAGGGTGAAGAGGGCGACGGAGAGAGTAGATCTCCTCAGTGTAGGGCAGGCTGAGGACAGGCAGGGGAGGAGTCTCTTTAGGAAGAGAGTCGTGGTAGAACGTACGCCGTACCCTGGATAACGCGGCCTCAAGAACATGACCAGGGTAGCCCAGTTTGGAGAACGTGCGACGTAAGAAGATGATCTCTCCATCCAGGTACTAGGGGTCACAGATGCGGAGGGCGCGAAGGAACAGCGAGGTGGCACACCTCTCTTAACATGGAGAGGGTGGTATGAGAAGACGTGTATGTACATACCACTGTGCATAGACTTCCTATGATGATAACAATGGTAATAGCAATAGTGATGATAATGGTGATAATTATGTGAATGATGATAATGATGATAATAATGATGATATTGAATATATACATGTACAAATGAAGGGCTAAATAAATTAATTAATAAATTAATTCGCAAAAAGTCCACAAATCAAATTTATCACCCATTCTTATGTTTTTCTGTTGTTAAATTTCTTATTTACTGATCATATGAAATGCAATAAACATAGCGCGTGTGCATTCGTATATACAATTTCCTCTTCCTTGGATCCGTTGTACATGAAAATACTTAGAAAATCCAAATTCCAAACCATTCTGCTATATATGAATTACTCCTATGATACTGGAACTATCATCAATATTATTATTGTATTATATCAGTAATCACCATTATGTTTTTGTGTTATCATTACTTATGATTATCATTATTATGCGTTACTGAGTTATTGGTGTAGTAGGAGTAGAAGTGGTAGTTGTCGTAATAGCAGTACTGGCATCATAAATTTAGTAAGGATGATTGTAATGATAATGATAATAATAATAGTAATGACAATATTAACAGCAATAACAGCAACAACAACAACAACAACAACAATGATAATAACAATAATGCACGAGTTTCTCCTAGTTAGGCTAGGTTTCTTACGTCTACTGCCTTTAAAGAAAGTCTAACCTTTGCCTCGCCTTATTTCTTTCATTTTCCCCCTTTTCATGTCTTTCTGTCAATAGGCTTTGGTAAAAAAAAAAAAAAAAAAAAAAAAAGTGTATAGCCCTATGCTGACCAAAAAAATAATAAACATATAAGACTATGTTAATTGACGATGAATGTTTTCCCACAAAGATATAGGTTTATTCAACTGAAAGAGGGAATGACTAAAACGAATGTAGGAAAACGAATGACAAGCATAACACTGTAAACAGTGGGATGATATGGTTTTGAGCAAAATCAAAGTGGAATGTCAGTGTTTCCAGTGTTCTGAAAGTGGAATGTCAGTGTTTCCAGTACTCAGAATGCGGAATGTCAGTGTTTCCAGTGTTCTGAAAGCGGAATGTCAGTGTTTCCAGTGCAAAGAGAGCGGAATGTCAGTGTTTCCAGTGTTCTGAAAGCGGAATGTCAGTGTTTCCAGTACTAAGAAAGCGGAATGTCAGTGTTTCCAGTACTAAGAGAGCGAAATGTCAGTGTTTCCAGTACTAAGAAAGCGGAATGTCAGTGTTTCATACTAGAAAGCGGAATGTCAGTGTTTCCAGTACTAAGAAAGCGGAATGTCAGTGTTTCCATACTAAGAAAGGAATGTCAGTGTTCCAGTACTAAGAAAGAGGAAATGTCAGTGTTTCCATACTAAGAAAGGAAC
>NC_051411.1:18817156-18866203 GCF_015228065.2 Penaeus monodon
TTTTTTTAATTAATATTTATTTTTCATTTTTAAAGTTAATATTATTATTAGTGTTTTTATAAAAAAATTTTTTTAATTTTTTTAATTATTCTATTATTAAATATTATTATTATTTTAAATTTTATCATATTATTATTTTATTATTATTTATATCCTCATTTTTATATTTTGTAAAATCATCATTAATCAAACTCTTTTGGGTATATTTAAAATATATTTCTCTTTTTATATTTAATTTTTAAATATTTAATATAAAATATTAAAATATTTAAAAAAAAAATAATAATAATAACAATATTTTTTTATTATTTTTATTCCCTTAATTTTATATTATTATATTATTTATATAAAATTTTTTTTTTTTATTTTCTTTTTTAAAAGTAAAATATTAATGGAATAATATTATTTTATTATAAAATATATTTTTATCATACATATATATATTATATTATATATATTATATATTAATATATTATTATATATATATATATAATAATATATATTTTATATAAATTTATAATATATTAATATAACAATTTTAGATAATAATAAAAATATTGTGATCCCTTTTTTTATTTTTAAAAAAAAAAAAAAATTCCCCAATTTTATTCTAAAATCATTACGGGGGGGGTTGTGAAAATAATATTATCGTACCTAAGGGGTGAAATTATATGATTAAAATTATATTTTAAAATTTCCTTTTGTGTGATATTTACCCCATGTGAAAAAAATAGAAATTATTTTTATTTTATATGCTGTGTGGGCATTCGCCTATGTAAAGATGAAATTCTCTGAAACATTTTCTAGAGTACAATTTTTTAATTTTGTCTCTGTAGTCCCCAAAAGTTTTCAGAAACACCCCCCGGGCAGAAGCTAACTTTTGGGGGGCCCAAAAGGGCCTAGGGATAACTCCCTTTTTTTTTTGTCAGAGCTGATCTCCCAATGAACCTATTTTAGTTTTAATTGTTTATTCTTTTTTCCCCCTCAAGCATCGTAGAGAAACCCAAAAAAATATATATAAAAAATACGACCAGTGAGTTTACAAACTGGCCCGTGTCCATTTTATTCGGGCTCTGACCCCAGCCTCGTGCCCCTTTCCCCTCGTGGACTGCCCGCCTGCCCTTTGCTTCCTCCACCCTCTTTGGCCGCTCTTTAAAAAAACCGCCCCAGGAGTGATTTTTTCCATTAGTGCAGTGAATTGTGGTGCAAAGGTAAGGGGTAGTTTTTTTGCTTTGGCTATAGTGTTTTCCCGGGGGGCCTATATTTAGCAGCATAGGGGAGCCAAATCAAGCATATTGAAAAAGTAGGAGAAAGACATATAAAAATCGGTCTGTGCAAACGCTTCGTGGGGCGACTGTTTCTTTCGCCTCGGGGGCCCTTCGCCTACCCTCCCCTCCCTCGGCGTGACGTCACGGGCACTGCCACGCACACAAAACTCCCCCCCCAAACCTGCGGAGGGAAATTTCACCGGATTTGCGCCAAATTTTTGCTGTATTATCTTGTTTCCCCTTACCACAGAAACAAGGGGAAAAGGAAAAAAACCGCAAAGGCCATAAGAGGCCCCCGGGAAAAACTAGACTCTAGCCTTGACGATCTGGGGACCGTCCCCAGCACCCCACCTCCCATAATATTTACTACTTGCTCATTGGGGATAAGGGGGAGGGAAAAGAGGAAAAAGCACTTTGGAAGGAAAAATTTGATGGGTTACAGGCGAGAGGAGCCCGTGGGAAGGGAGAAAACGCGTCAAAAGAAGCTCCCGTCCGAGGACACCCTGGGGGAGCTGCCTGCCGAGGAGGGCGTCGGGGGGCCCCCTGCCTGCCGAAAACCGCCGAAGGAGCTCCCTTTCCAAAGACGCCCGAAGGAGCTGCTTGCGAGATCGCGCCGAAGGAGCTGCCTGCCGGGGAAACCCCCGGGGGGGGAGCTGCTGTCCGGGGAAACCCTGGAGGAGATCCCTTTCCGAGGATAAGCCGGGGGATCTGCCCCCCCAAGGAGACCCCGTTGAAGTTTGCCCGGTACACCCAAGACCGTTGGGGGAACAGCGTTTGGGGGAAGCCATCTCAAAAAGGCGGGATCTGATCTCCGGAAGAGTGGGGTGAGGGAAGGGGGCATTTTCCGGGGGCCACATCAGCGCTAAAACTAGGCCCACGGAGCCTCTTTGCAGGCATTTTCGCGTTGGGGGTTCTTTTGATAAATTTTCCCACCAGTGGGTGTGCCTTTAAACCTCCTCCGATGGGGGACATCACTTCCAGCGGGGAATTTTTTAAATTTTTCCTTCACCCATGGGGAATCCCTCCTCATTAAAGGGCCCCCTTTACCCACAGCCCAAATTTGGGCTGCGGGGGGGCTGCTGTGAAAAAAGTAAAGTATCTGATCAGGAAGACAGCACCAAAGGGGAATATTGAAAGTGGGAGTTCGCAAGGTTTTACTGGAATTGCAAACACCACAAATTTCACTGGTCATTCTTCTGCTCAGATTCTGTTTGGTATGCCCCTTCGCTCCTGTATTCCTGCCTGCCCCTAGTGCCTTCAGGGAAGGGAAATGGGCAGACCAAGGCTAAAAGACTGCGACGGCCCGTGCTGAAAGTACACCAAGGCCGTGAAGACCGCTAGGGAAAACTCGCGCCCATTTCATTTTCCAAATTTAAAATTTGGGGCGCATTTGCAAATCCAGGACCCCACACCCAAAGCATTGGGAAAAGGGTTTGGCACGGGGAAAAATCTCGTGATTATCACATCAGGCTTCCAAGGGGCCTTTATCCCGGGGCCCAATCGACCTTTTTTGCCCCCTCCCAACACTCATGATTGGACCTAAACCTGATTTGGAAGAACATTTGTCAGAGATGCACCTGGATTTTCCCTCCCCCTTTCGGGTACCTGTTAAACCCTCGACGTTCGTAACGCATCAAATCAAAGTCCGTTCAAAAACTCCCGCTAATAAAATTGTAAAGGGGGGGGGAGATTTTGGGTTGTAAATAATAAAATTTATTTGTGATATGAAGTGATTTGACCCGTATGATTGTGATTGCCATTTTGGTAAAATGCCCCCATATACGGGATATAAATCAATTTTTTTCGTCTATATTGTGATAATTACATGTTTAAATAGTAATATATACTCCCCTTTTGTGTGAAAATTTTTAAAACCAAATGTAAAAAATATAAATTTTTTTTTAGTTTAATTGCTGTATATATTTTAATAATATATAAAAAAAATATATATAAAATTATATTATTATATATATATATACTATATATATATAAAATATATAATAATATATATATATATATATATCCCATAAAATAATATATTTATAAAATATATATTTTTAACATTTAATATATATATATATAATATATATATTTTTAATATTTATATTATATTATGTGTTTTGTGGGGTTGTGTTTTGTGTGTATTTATATACATATTGGTATAGAAGCATATAGATTGAAATGTATGATATATATTTGTTTTGTGTGTGTGTTTTTCTGTGTTTATGTATACATAATAGGTATACATATTATTATATATATAAAATACATATATTATATTAAAATATATATATATTATATATATTATATATATATATATATAATAAAAAAGAAAATCCCCCCTAAACCAGGCCCCCCAAACCTGGGGCTTTCCGGGTATAAAATGGGAGGGCTAGTACTAACCAACCATATCATATGACCCATAAAAGGGGGAGGAAACTAGGATCAAATTTACTATATAGACATTCCCTTTTCTACTCATACTTTAAAAAATTTTAGCGGGGTTTTTTAAAACAAAACCCCCCTTTAGACACTCGGTGAAAATTGATTTAGAATTCAAAACCGATCTCAAAGGGGTATATATATGAAAGATGGAATAAGAAAATGTCTCTGTTTAAAGTAAAAAAATCCTCCCTGCCCAAGCCTAAAACCCTTTAGGTCACTCCGAGTATGAAACGGGGGGGCCCAAAACAAAACCAACCATTACCCCCAACCGCCCCCAAAAAAAAAGTGTGCAACTGGGATCTAACTATTTCCTAGCATTACCTTTTCCAATCATATATGATTAAATAGCGGGGAGTGTTTTTAAAAATCTGTTTTTCTTTTTTAAAATTTTTAAGCGTTACTGTTATCATTGTTTTTGGGATGTTGTGTTTTTCCCCATATTGGTTTAGAAAAACCTTTGGTAATGTTAAAAAAATCTTTTTTTTTTTTGGATTTTTTGGCTTAAACCCGGGGCATGGGGGCCAAGGAAAAAAAACCCAAAGGGAAATTCCTATTTTTCTAAATTATATAAGGTCATAAATTTTTGTCCCCCTTAGAAAAGTGTTTTCCTTTACTGTTTATTTTTTAAATCATCTGTTATTATTGATAATGAAAAGGTTTTATTTTTTTGTTGGAAATAATTTTTTAGTTTGGGTGTCTATTGTTTTTGTATCTTTGCATTTTATGAAAAAGGTTGATGGTAAGGTTGGTGTTGCATCGGGGGCCCCGTAAAGGGGAAATTTCTTTTCGATATAAGAGTGGGTGTTAATTTTGTGGATTGACCCTAAGGCGGGCCAACCCCAAACCTCCCCCTTCTTTTTTTTTCTGTTGGTGCCCCCCAGGGTTTCTTTTGGGAAAGGTTTGATTTTGTTGGAGGCGGGTTCCACTCACTTTTCCATAGGAGTTTGTTTTTTTTGCTTTTATAAGAACCAAAACACCTGAGATCTGTACGAACTATGGTATTTCCCCAATGGGCCATTGCCCCGGGCTAGTTTGCCCAGCCTTTCTTCCATGGATGCCAGAGTGGCCTTTTTCCCCCATTAGCTTGATTGATTTTTTTGGAAACCTTTTTTTAGTGGTTTCTAAGAATTTAATAGCTTTAAGTGAACTTAATAAAATCTGAAAAAAACTGTTCTTTCGTGGGTCGTCGATAGTGAAAAAATCAATGGTTTTATCATGGAAAAAAATTTTCAGAAATGAAATGATTGGGCGTCTGAATTTTAAACCCCTGAACATTCAGCCCGATCATACACCCGCCCCACCAGCCGTCGGTATTTTTATAAAAAATAGGGAGATTTTTTAAACAAGGATCCCCCTCTGAACCTCTGGCGTCCCTCCACCTCCGACATTGGCCTTGGCGATGGAACCCGGGCCCTTCCATGTTTAAAAAAAATTTGGGGGGTTTCCCATGGCACTATTTTTTGACTGAACCAGGGTTTTCGATGGTAGAGAGATCTAAAACTGACTTTCTCGGGGGTTGTGGAGTCTCGGGGCCCAAGGGGGCCAAATGCCACTTTTTGCCATTAGGGGGGGCTGGGGTCTCGAGCCCCCTTTGCGGCTAGGTCAATCCCAAACTGGCCCATCTGAGTGGGAGGGGAAGAAATTCCTGCCTCCCCCTTAAAGGGCCCCTCGCCCCCAAAAAAAAAGGAAAACTTTTAGACTCCAACCCATGCAAACAAGCATTCTGCACAGCACCCAAACCCTTTTCAAAACTTGTTCTCGATCCAAATCATTAAACCCTAATCTGCTTTAGCCCTAACCGGGCTTTTATTTTCTTTGCAAGACTGTCTATCACCCCCCCCATTTATTACCAAAAAAGCACTTTAATAAATTTATTCTTTTTTGACTTTTTATTTTTAAACTGACCAATGGATTTTTCCCAAAAATTAAAAAGTCTCCCAAATCAAAAGTAGACCTAAAACTTTACAAATTTTAAAAAGGGGAAATTGGGGGGTTTTCCCTAGAGTTAGCCTTATGTTTGGTTTTCCTCCTTGTGAAAAAAATTAAAACCCCAATACCCCTTTCTAGGGGAAAACTTAAACCCCCGCTGGGGGCCCCATTATGAAATCATATCCAGTGCCTTGGATGCGATTTGCTGAGAATTCTGCATTATTGCGGGAATTCCTAGCCAATCACCCACCGTAAGTGAGTTTTTAAGGTTCCGAGGGGGAGCTGGTAAGATGTCTTTGATCTCCATAAAATAATGTTTTTGGGTGAAAAGACATTTCCCTTTGTGGGACCCCGTTTGCCTGGACAAAAAAGCCCGAAAAAGTGAAAAAAGTTCTTCAAAAAATAAAATTTTGAATAAAAAGGCAAGTTTCCACGTAACCCAAAAGCATAATTTTTTCGGGAGTGGGGCCCAACCCGCCACCCTCATGTCGTGGGTTTTTTTCTATAACAAAAAATCCCAAAAATAAAAAAAAAATGTTTTGGCAATTGCCCTCTTAAATTTTACTGCCCCTGTTTTACTAACTGATCGAGATTTTGGCGCCCTTTTTCGGAAGCCGCCCCTTGCTCGTAAAACCAGAAAATTTACGGGAAATTTTAAAAAAATAAATCGCCCTCCTGTTAAAAATTCGTTCCATACCTTGCATAACAACTTGTCAACCCCGGGTTGGGGCGGTAAAAGGGGATGGCAAGTCGGGGTTTACACCCCCCTTTTGCAATTTGGGAATTTTGGGGAAAGGCCATGAGTATGGAAAATGGGGCTTTTTCCCAAATTTCATTGTAGATTTTCTAGAAAACTTAATCATGTCATCATAAATTAAAGATGCTTTATCACTCATATCGAACCCTCATCAGGGCCGGGGGATCTCCTCTGCAGGCTTCTATGGCTCGACAAGCTCATTCAGGTTGGCCCCTTTTTTTAAAAATCAAAGTCATCTCCTGGGGAAAATGAATGGGTTTCAGCTTAAGGGGTTTCAATGCTGCTTCTAAAATCAAATTCTAATATTGTTTAAAACTTTATCATAAAGGGTTTTTTTTTTTTTCTCCAAAAATTCGACCCTTGACACCCTTGTAAAGGGCGACCCATTTCTGCTTTTTTTACTTAAAATTTTAGGTGTTTAAAGGCATTCTCCTGTTTAAACATGAATATTTAATCAAAATGGGAAAGAGGGACCCTTTCCCCAAGGGTTCCGCAAGGGTGTCCCAAACGGGCCCAACTTGGGGCTGCTATTAAATTAAGAGACCAGTGTAATTCAATAAGCTAAAAATTACCCGGATTATCGTCCCCCCCGCGTCGGGCTCCCACCCTTTCAGGGGGACCATCAAAATCATTAAAAAAACTTAACTACTTTGCTCACCTCTCCCAAATGCGTCTCACTGCCATGGGACCCCCGGGTAAAGATGATCTTTTTCCCGAAAAAAACCAAACCCACGAAGTCCTACCCAAAGCCGCCTGGACAGAAGGTGCGTTTCCGGGTTTGGTGAGGGGGTATCTTCCTCCTTAGGTTTCCTGTTGCTTTTGCTGGTTGTTTTCGCAATTTTTTTGGCATTGTTTTTTCAATTTTTAAAATTTTGGGCCACATTAATTCCTTAACTTTTTCCCTTAACTCAGAAAATTTTTTTTACCCTTAGCTAAAAAGTTCCTGATTGTCCGTTTGCACGGGGTTTTTTGTTGTTACTACTGATGGGTAGGAAGTATTGGGTTTGAAAGTCAAACCTTCACTTTTCTTTTGGTTTTCACATAACTAACATCATGTCCTCTCATTATGCAAATTTTTTCCGTCCCCTTTTCAAGCTGCTGCACTCTGCAAGCCAGTTTAAATGGGGACCTCCAAATTTGCACACTTGAGATTTTCTCAGTACATACGCGGGGGCCCATGATTTTCCAGCCATTTACCGAAAGAAAATTTACCAGTATTTTTAATCTTTGGGCATGAAATGGGGTGGGCCCCAAATTTTTTATATCTATTACAGCGCAAATTTTTTGGGAATGCAAGGTCGCACTTGGGGACACGTTTCAACCCAAACTGTGACATACTCGGGATTTTATTTGAAGCAAAAGTCAAAAGCAAAATCCGGTTTTTGTTCGCACTTTCCCCGTCTTTTTTTGGTCATGCATTTCCGTCCACAAAGTTTTTGGTCCTTCATTTTTCCCCAAATTTCCCCTCTCCCCTCCATTGTCCCCCAACCCCCTGTAAAGTTTTCCCCTTTTCGGGTTTTTGAACCAAGGGTTGATAGTTCTTTAAACCCTTTCCCAAATCAAATCTGCGTCATTTTTAAGCAGGCCCTTAATCGGGGAGTTTTTTGCTGCACTTTTACAAGGGGGCTACCATCTGAAATTTCCGGAAAAAAATCAAAACCCGCCGTCCCCCCCCCCCTTTTGGCATAAAGGAACCTTTTTTGGGATGATGAAGGGTCCAATTCAAAAGCGTTGATTTCCTTTTCACGCATTTGAAAAGCCCCAAAAATCCCCGGGCATTCTCTGGGGGATTAAAAGGGGGAAATCGTCGTTCTGGGGGCGTGTCCCAGTAGGGGTTTTTTTTGTTAAAGGTCGCATTAGTCGTAGGGAATCGGGGGTCGTCTCCCCCCCCTTTGGGAGGAGGAGGGGGGTAGCCGAGGAATTACTCATGATGGTATGGGCCCGGGGGGCCCCGTGCCCGTTTTTCCTAAAGGGACCAGTTCCCCCTTTAAACTTTTTGTTAATCAACCTAACGAAATAGCAAAGAGAAAGTTTTTGGAAGTTTCCGTCCTCTCCCCCCCCCCCCCCCCCCAAATGGAACCGGGGTTGCTTTCTCCATTAAAAAAGGGGTTTATCAAGTTATTTTGGAAAGGCCCTCCTTCCCGGGCCAAACCTTCCCTAATCGAAGGACGGTAATTCGATCCCCACCCCCTAGGCGAATACGGGAGCCCAAAAGGGGTACCCCGGGCGGGCTCTTTGGAAAGCACATGAAAGGGGAAAAAAATTTAGAAAAAAGGGAAGGTCCCCCAAAAGGACCCCCCAGACTACGGGGCCCCTACCCAGGGGTCAATGCCGAAAGGGGCTACCTGGTGTAGAAAGAGCTCCCGGGCCCCTGGGGTTGGGTTTGCTGACAAACGCCTACTGTAGTCTCGTGTGACCTGCAAAACAAGGCATTTAAAAGGTGCGGAAAAAACAAAAATTGCTGAAAAAAAATCTAAAAAAAGCAGTTTCCCTACGTAAATACTTTTAAAAAAACTAAAAGCAATAGGGGCCGAGCGAGAAAAGGGGCCCCCGGACACCAGGGTAGCTCCTAGGGCCAAGGCTTTTTCTATTGCTGCTGCGTCTAAAAGGAGGCCCAAAGCTGGCCCAAAGTCTAAAACACGAGTGATAAGAAAATTCTTTCTTTCTTTGTTGGATTTTTTGGGGCTTTTAACCAGGGCGGGGCCCAAGGGTTTTTAAACCCAAAAAGGAAATCCAAATTTATTCTTTTCAATCAAATAAGGTCTCAAGTTTTGTCTAAATCAGAAAAGGATTACTTTTATTTATTATTTTTTTATCATTTGATAATAGATTTGATGAAAATCTATGTTTTTTTTTTTCTTAAATAAATTTTAGTGGGTTTTCTAAATTTTTTGTTGGGTTTTTGGGGAAATTTTTGAGTTTTTGGTAAGGGTGGGGTGGGACTGGGGCATTGTGGGGATTTTTTTTTAAAATAGGGGGTTTGGGGGGGTAATTCTAGTTTCGTTGAAAACCCAGAAAGGGGGGGCCAACAAACCCCCTCCTCCCCTTTTTGCTTTCCTGTGGGATGTTTCCCACAAATTTTTATTTTTTTTTGTGTGTGTGTTTTATTTTAAGGGGTTTGGGCCCACCACTTTGCCCCCAGATTATTTTTTTTCTTTTTTAAGAAATAAGAAAAAGAAATAAAGCAAAAGACCCTTTCCCCAAAAAAATATAATATATTTTTATATATATAATATATATAATATATATATATATAAAATGTGTGTGTGTTTTTGTGTGTGTGTGTGTTGTGTTTTGGTGTGGTTGTGTGTGTGTGTGTGTGTGGCTGTGTGCCCCGCGCGTAAAGTGTGCGTATATATATATATATATTATTAAAATATATATTATAATATAAAATATATATTAAATATATTATATATATTATAAAATTTTTATTTATAATAATATATATATATTAAAATGTATATGTATATAGGTATTTATTAAAGTTTTAATATATGAATATGTATGTTTTATTATATTTTTATATATGTATATATATTGTATATATAATATATATATATAAAATAATATAATTATTTTATATTGTATAATATAAATAAATATTTTATTTATATAAAATATATTTAAAATAATATATATTTTCAAAATACATATATATGCATATACATATTTTAAAAGATAGATTGTGTTTATATTTCAAAACGATTATGTACAATATATAGATAGTAGAAAAGATAGATAGATAGAATCTACGATTAAGGGACATATATTATAAAAAATATATATATAATATTATAAAATATATATATATATATTATATATATATACCATTAATATAAAATACAAAATATAATAATATGTGTGTGTTGTTGTGTGGTTTTGTGTGTTTTGGGGTGTGTTTGTGGTGTGTGTGTGTTTTTTTCATTATATATACGTATATATATAAAAATATAAAACTTATTTTAATCATATAAATTATATACGTATATATATTCAAAGCACATTCACAACACACACCCCCCCCCCCACACCCCACATACATATACACTTTTATTTACAAATATAAAGTATATATGTATATATACAATTATTTGGGGAAAAATACGTGGGGTATATATATGCAATGTATAGCTAAAATGTAAAATATATGTTTTATGTAAGCTAAATTTTGTATATATAATACTAATTTTTATATAAAACTATATATATATAAAATATATATATATAATTTTGTGTGTTTGTGTTATGTGTGTGGGGTGTGTTTTGTGTGTGTATAATAAAAATATATAAATATGTATAATTATAAAAACCGAAAATCTGAATAAATATATTAAAATAGAATGGACATCCCCTATAGGGATAAAATATATACTGTACCCTATGTATAAATTTTTATATATATCATATAAAACTCTCTTTTATTTTATTTTTAGGAAATAAACCATTTTATATATATATAAAACTATACCCTATATAGTATATACACATATACATTTATACATATACTATCATACATATATGTATTTTTTATACTTAAATTTACATGTATAGACATATATATATAATATATATTATATTATATATAAAATATATATATATATATAAAAATATATTAAAATAAAATAATAAGTATATATATACATATAAAATATATAAGTATATATATACATATATAGATATATAAGTATATATTTTTATATATAATATAAAATAATATAAATATAAATTTTATATATATATAATATATATTATATATATTATTATAGAGAGAGAGGAGAGAGAGAGAGAAGAGAGAGAGAAGAGAGAGATAGACATAATAAAGTACTTAAAACAAACCACCCATAAATCCCTACATATATATAATATTTATATAATTTTATAATTTAAAATATGATTTTAATACTTAACATATATATATATAATATATATATATATATATTAATTTATACATATTTTATAAATACATAAAAATATATACAAATTTTATATCATATAAAACTGGGTTTATTGAAATAAAAATAAATGCAATTCCCCCTTTTTACATATGGGGCCATTTAACATATACAAAACCCCTTTCCCCGAGATGCTCACGAATGGATTTTTGAGTGTTTTTCGCCCTATAGGGGTACAGAACCCCCCCTTCGAGCCACTTGTAGGGCCCATACCTTCCCTTAAATTTTTCTGTTGCCCCTACCTAAAAACAGTATGAACTTATAAAAATTTCATTTAATTAGTAATACCAGCCTCTACTTCCTAAAACCCTTTTCTAACCGGTTTTTATATATTTATATATACTATATATTTCCCTGTAAATATATTATTATTATAATAATATAATATATTATATTATAATATATATATTTATCATATAATGTCAAGTTTTTTACACCACACCAAACCCACACACACACCCACACACAAACACACACACACACAAAAACCACACACAACCAAACACACACCCCACACCACACACACACTACCACAAGGCACATGTATGGGTTTTTATGTAATTTTTATTATTGTGTATATATGTGTAGCGTAAGTATTATGTGTGTGTGTGTGTGGTTTTTTGTGTGTATATATATAAAAAACCTATGTGTATAATGTGTATTCATATATATATATATATATAATATATATATATATATATATATATATATTTAAAAATATAATAAAATTTAAATATTAAAGATATATATCCCTTATGTCTCTATAAAATAATGTGGGATATATTTTGAGATATTATATGAATGTGTGTGCGTGTGTTTATGTTTTTGGGGCCGACTGAAACCCAACAAAAAAACACTGATTTTAAAAAACCAAAAGCCCTGCTACTTATTTTTTCAAATAAAAAAAAATTAGCTGAACGCAAAAACCCCAGATGGATTAAAAATGATGTAAATGTAGATATTTTCACTGTGTGGGGTTTTGGGCTTTTTTTAGAAATCGAAGTCAATTTTGGTGATGATTTGTTAAACAATAAAGTAAAAATTTTCGATTTTTTGAATTTTTTTGTGCAAAAACCCGACCCCTAATTTTCGCTATTATTATTCCGTAAGGGCCCTGGGGGTTTCTCTGAGGAGGCCCATTCGAAAAGCTGAGGGGAGACAAAGCATGTTTGCTTGTTTTTTAACTCGAGCCAAATACTGGCTAGGGGGTTCCAAGGGGGGGGGGGTGTAAAAAACCCAAATCTAAAAACTTCTCCCAACACAAAGTGCTGTATTATATCTGATATACTGGGAAAAAAAAAAATCTTGTTCCCTTTCCCGATAAAAAATTCCAAACTCGCCCTCTACTTTATCTGACACGGGTGCATTTTATTTCCTTTTTATGCGTCCAAAAAATGTCCAAACCTTGGTACCTAACCTATTTTGTTACGTAGAAATACTTTTTTCACAGTTGGGGGGGGGGGTGAAAAGTCATCTAAACGCTCGTTTCTTCACCCGGGAAATTTGGGGTAGTTTGAAGAAAGAGGAACCAATGAAAAAAAAAAAAAAAAATCAAATCATATACTTGGTATCCCTTTTTATAAAGAAAACTTCATAAATTCCCCCAAAATTCATTCCGCGGCCCAAACCTAGTATATTTCAACCCAAAAAAAAAATATTCCCCATGGTATGTTTACGTCAAAATGACAAAATGGGAAAACCGAGGGGAAAACAGAAATGCCAAGCAGACAAAATTTTTTTAAGATGCATTAAGGGAATCTGAAAAAATGCAATTGAGACCGCATCTTGGGAAAGAAAAAAGTAATTTCTCTCCCAATGAATCATCAGAAAAACCGGGGAAATTTCCCCCCCCCGATGATTTTAAAGGGGGTAAGGGGGAGGAGGGGGGGGTTTTCCCAGAGACCCCCAAAAGTTTCGGATGCCCCCTTTACCTAAACTAAAATTCAATAAAGACCTACAGCTCCCGCTAACAAAACCCCAAAACGCTGCATCAGATGGGATTCACGTTATCAAAGAGGGGTTGAAAAAAACCTCGCCTCCAGTTTTGCCTAGCTATGTTAAAAACGCACGGGGAACTCCCTTGCTGTTTTGAGAAATAAAAGGGGGTCAATCATTATACCCTTTTTAATTTACTCATGACTTAGTTCAAATTTTAAAAAAAGGGTATATGTTTTAAAATCAAAGTTTTTTTGTTCTGATTATCTATCATTATCACTTTTCAGGACGTAACCCTATTTTATGAAAAACCCAAATTTAAACCCCATTTAGAGAAATTTTTGAAACTGTTTGAAATATTTTTTTTTCCCTCAGCATGTTTTTTTTCCTTTTCCCCGAAACAACCAATTCCCTGCAGAATAAAATTCCCAGTACACACATCAAGGGCAATTTACCAAATGGTTCGTTTAAACCAAAAACCCCATGTTTCCCCGGCCAAGGCAAAGGGATGTTTGGGTAAAATCCGATGAAAAATTTTTTGGGCGAATACTGTCAATGTTTGGCTAATGAAAAGAACCCCCCCAAAGCTAACGGATCTGCTTAAAAAAATGGAAAATATTAAAGGAGGGAAAACCGGGGGCCTGGGAAAAAAAATTTTCCCCGGGGATTTTTTAAAAACGATAATTGTTTTTATCAAATTAAAAATGACTGCCCCCTTTTTTGGGCTTTCTTTTTTACAATTATTCCCCTTTTTCTTTTTATAAATAAACCGAGAGTACAATAAAACGCTTAAAGAAAAAGGAAAACGTTTTTCATGTTTCAAATTAAAAGGGAGCTATAATTTTAAAAAATTTTGTGTTTAAAAGGGGGGGACATTTCTGCCCCCACCCCATGGGGTTTCCCTCTCGTAAACAACAAATTTCCCGGAAATCGCATTTTCAAAAAAAAAAAATCCTACAACAAACCAGATTTGTTATTCTACAAGTTTTTTTTATCACTTGCTTAACGAAAACAAAAAACAAAAAGGTTTAAAATAGTTTTCCAAAAAAAAACCTAATACACTTGTTGACATTTTAAAAATTAAAGTCCAAACACATTTATTTTTACAACAGCTTAGGGGTTTTTGCACATTCATAAAATATTGTTTCCTCTATTTTCATCATGTTGTTTCCAATTTTACCAAAAATGGGCCCCTGCAAATGTATGAAATAAAAATTTTCCCCAACTGTATGTTTTATATTAAAAATATATATATTATATATATATAGATATATATTATATATTATATATAATATATATAAGATATATAAAACACACACTATAAAATATAAAATTTATATTATATATATAAAATTATATAGATATATTATATATATATATATATAACCAACACATATATTTTATATATAAATATATATATATAAAATTATATATATAAATATTATATGTTGTTATTATTTTTTAAAGTTTCATTTATGTATTATATGTATATTGAAAATATTTTAATGTTTAAATTTTTTTATCTATCTAATAGATGTATATATGAAATATTGTATGTATCTATACATACATTATACCCCAAAAATTTTTATATGTATAAAATAAAAACGCCACACAATCATTTTATCTTTATCACACAAAACCGGGGCCGGGGCACGTACGCAAGCAAAACGTACACGCATGCTCACGCACCCCACAAAGAACACACCCCGCATTCACACACACACATACACACATATACATTTTATTTCTGTATATGGGATACACATTTTTTCTTTTATATATTATACACCCAGATATATATTGATCTCCCCCTACTTACTATACCCAAAACACACACACATGTATTTGTACATATTTTGTATACTATAAGTATAAAATCTATATGTAATTTTTATATTATATAAACTATATATATGTATAATATATGTGTGTGTGGGTTTTGTGTGTGTGGGTGTGTGGGGTGTGTTGGGGTTTTGTGGTTTTGTTGTGTGTGGGGCTGTACCGGTGTATACATAGTTTTGTGGGTGAACCCCCAAAAATGTACCCATAAACGTATGTTTCAACACAGTGCTAAGCAATGTATGGGGTTTTAGTTATATGTGATGTAAAATTTATAAGTATGTGCCCAAAATATATGTGGGTGTGTTTTTGCATATATTGGGTGCGTATACACATATGCATGCCCCATAGAAGTGCATATATGTCAATTCGAATCGTGCATTTTGTGTGTTGTGTATAATGGGGGAAAATGTAGCATATCAAGGGAAAAGGAGCCTTTGTAAAAATGTAAGCTTGCATGTGTATTGGGTATCGTTGCTGGGTTATACGTCCACACAATTCCCGCCAACCCTGCCAACTTTGGAAGGGAGGGTTGGCAGTACTCCCGGGTAAACTACTCCCCCTTTCCCCTCAATGTCCTTAAGCCGTAAGGGGGGGGAAACTCGGGTGTCACCTCTCAAAAATCCCTGACTGCACAAAAGCAAACGGCCCTCATTCCCCCAAGGCGAAAAAGCCCCTTTGGGTTTCGGGGAACGATCACCATCGCTCCGGTGCAGAGGATCTAAAAATCTCCCCCTTAAAAAAAAGGGCCCCCCCACGGGTTTATGAAAATTTGAAAAATAAATATAGGACAAAAGAGAACTGAATCCGGCTTACCCAGGGAGTACCTGAAAGGGAAATTTTCTTTTTAAAAAATGGGGTGTTTTTAGGGCCCTTGAAATTAGACTATGCGAGAAAAGAAAAATACTTTAAAGAGGGGCCCCATGCTCTAATAGAGCAGGGGGGTTTCTTAGTTCACAAAAGTTTAGAAAAGATATCGTGGGAAATTTTATAGTTGGCCCAAAATGTGGCTTCAGTAATAATTAAACTAATATGGTTAAAAAAAATTGTTCCCAAATCCCCATGCTTTTAAACCCCAGCCAAATTGATGAGGAAATAGAGGACTTCTATGGGGGTTTTTTATTTTTGCCACGAGAGACTAAAAAAACCCATTTCACAATAAATTTTGGGAGATTTTAAAAGCCAAAATAAGTAAAAAAAAAGAAAAACCTAGTTGGAAACACGAATTTGGCACTAGAATGAGTGGGGAAAAGGGTAATCGATTTTTTCGGTTTTCCCCGATCACTCGATATCATGATCATTCTTCGAAAAAAGACAAGGGGAAAGTGGACATGGAAGTTTCCCAAACGATATAAAAAACGAAAATTTTTTTCATAATTTCAAAAAAGTCACGACTAGTTAAAAAAAAAATGGAAATTAAAAAAGAAATTTTTTGGCAGCGCCAAAGGACGGCCCGAGGCCCTATTAAATTTTCACCTCAAAGGGAAAAGAACAAACTTAAACGAAAAATGCAGCCAAATTTAACTATTTTGAAACCCAACGACAAAAAATTTTAAACCCTTTAAAATCCAAAACAGATATTTCCCCTTTCCCCCCCCTAAGATCTCAAATGAAACCCTATCAAAAAAACAGTTCAAAGGGGAAAATTTAAAGGGAACTGCACCCAAAAAATAGGCGCTAAGAACTTTAAACAAAGCTCCAGCAAGCCCCCGGTAGAAAATACAAAAGTTTATGCAAAAAAGTAGATCATGAAATTTTCGTCAAACAGGGAAAAATAAATTAGCTGACTAAAAAGAAAATAAAAAAAAAGAAGAGGAAGATTAAAAGAAATTCAAAACCAAGTAATAATGAAACATTTTCTCAGTACCAGCATGAAAACAACTAAAAAGGGGACTCGGATAGGGAAAAATCAAAAGGGATGCAAAAAGGAAACCAGACGGGGAAATACATAAAAAGAATTTAAATCATAAGAGGGGTGGAAACTTTCAAAACGGGTACAACTCAAATGAAAAAAGCGACGGTAAAAGCGAATGTGGTAAATAGAAACGTACCCAGTCACAACGAAGAAATAAAAAAACCCCTTAAAAGGGATGAAAAGTTTTTAAAACCCAGGTGAAAACGGGAAATTTTATAAAGGGTATCGTGTTTTGTAGCGACCCCTGGGTATAACTTGAAATAATGTATCAAAGGGGTTAGGGGGTTTTGAGATGATACAAAAAGGGCCCTTTAAATTTAAAAAAACCACACACACATACATATATTAAAAACATATACACCATAATAAATCTATAACACACACACAAGGGACACACAAAACCCACCACCCCCCACACAACACACCCAAAAAACACCATATATATATATTTATATAAAATATATATTATATATATATTTTATAATATATTTGTACACCCCATATTAAATACGATAATTATCATCTTTTCATGGTGTATTTGTGTGTTGTGTGTGAGCTTTTTGTTATTGTATTCATTAATCTAAAAGCCTACAAAAGATATTTCTGTAATTTCTTTTAAAAAAAGGTTCCAAAAATATTTCCAAATTTTTATTAGTTTTTTAAAAAAGCAGTAAACCTACAAAACCTTGACGGATAAAGGTGCTGGGAAATTTATTTGGCCCAAAAAAAAGATAAAAAAAATTGATTACATTGCAAAAACTTTTTAAAAAAAAAAAAAAAAAAAGAAAAAAAAATACTAAAAACTAAAATTTTAGCACGTAGTTTTTCACTGTTACGAAAAGAAAAAAATTCTCCGAGTCTGTAAAAAATGTTGTTGTAGCAAAAATATCTTTTGGTATTTAAATTAAGGGAGTATGATTCTCTGCTGATAAATAATCCTTTTTCCCTTCCCCCCCTCATTTCCTTTATTTCTGTCTTGAAATTGTCCACTAGTTTTGTGGTTGTTTCTGTTTTTCATTCTGCATAAGAATTTGGGGGCAGAGAGACAAGAAAATCTTCCCAAAATCTTACTCTTTTTTAACCGCTTTTTGGTCTTTGTTGCTGATAGAGGGGATTTAGAATTCATTAGATTTATGTTTCCCCAGAAAAACTTTTTTAGAAATGTTAATTACAAAAAACAATAATCATAAACTAATATCAATATAAACCATGAATGATCAATACAGTATATTTTTCCCTAAAACCCTTTTTTTTTTGAGTGTGTGGGGTGGGGCGATAGGCAATTTTAAAGGCCAGTCATTTGAAAAAAGTGTACTAAGCTTTCAAGTTCAACTGAAGCCTTGTAATAACCAAAGAAAAGATATTTACCCAAAAAAAAGGTTTTTTTTTTGTTAAAGAGATTTTTATTTTTTTTGTCCCTTTTTTTTTTTTTTTTTTTTTTTTGGAACAGAATGAATGACCCAAAAATTATATATTTAAAAAAATTTTGCTTAAAAAAAAAAATGTAATTTAAAATTCAACTTTCCCCTTAAAAATAACCAAATTTTATTATTAAAAAAGAATATTAAGGGAAAATTTTTTACAAAAAGGAAAAGGGTTGCATAATGAAAGCTGGGTTTTTTCCCCCTTTTTAGGGAAAATGGCAATCCATAACGGGTTTTACGGATAAAATGTATATATTCCAAACTCAAGGGCCTTTAAATTTTCTTTTTTCAATTTTAAAAAAAATTAAATATTTAAAAAAATGCTGTCTTTATACATTCCGTTTAGAATTAAGGGAAAAACCTTATGCCTGCAATTCAATTCATGTGATTCAAAAAAACGTTTTTTCCCTGGGACGGTCAACAGAGGGGTTTTTTTCAGTTTTGAATGCTTCATTAGCAGATATATTGCCTTTAAATTTTTTCCCCCTATAAAAAAAATAAAGGGGGTTTTGAAGACTTTTCACAGAAAAAAAACGAGGGAAAAAAGAATTAAAAATTGTACACACAAAAAAAATAAAAACAAATTTATCTACATATTTTTGCAAACTAAACTTTTGGCGGGTTTTGTTTGACCATATCCTTTTTAATACAGAAGGGGGAAAAACCCCGGTCAAGAATATTATACACCTTTGGGTTATGAATATAGGGGGTTGGGGTTTTTGGGAAATTCAGAAAAAAAAATAAAAAAATTTTCAGGACGATCCCAGATTCGTTCGATTTCATTGTTCGTTTCCCTCGGAAATATCTTTTCAAAAACCAAAGTCGCGACACTTTTGTTTTTTCCCCTGATTTGTTTTAAATTTCTTTCTTTTGTTTTTTTTTGTTTTTAACTTAAATTTTTATTCGTTTTGAAGCTTGTTTATCGCTCATCGCTTGGTTGAGAATAGCCGTTTTAGCTATGCCATCATGCCAAGAAAGTATAGGATTTTAATGGCCTAGCTTATTTTTTCCCTACTAGATGTGCCCCTGGACCCTTAGATCTGCCATACTTTTTCTTTGTTAGGGACTGCACCTCGTCCTAGCCTATTCTTTTCATTAGCCAAGGGCTAGGGAAATTTTCGTAATCACTGTACAGACTAAATAATTATATTGTCTAACCCCCACCTGGGAGGCTGCCGCTCCCCACCCCCGCCCAGAAAACAAAAAATCCTCCACGTATTCACGGCAGGAGACAGACCTGGCATCGGGCGCTCCCAACATGTCGGGTCGTACGTACGAGAATTCCATACTGCGCACGCGCAGTACCGTAAGTGTAGTCATTTCCCAAAAATAAACTTGATCATACCTATGCACAAAGGGGCCGGTTGAAGGTGTTTAAAATCAACACTGATATCGGAAGGCATGCTTGCGGGAGCGTCGGAGGGGTTTGAGGGAAGTTAAAGGGGGGCAATCTAAATGAGGAAATTGTGGAATCTGTAGTGCAGATCCTTGACATCTCTCCTTATCGACCCCAAAGTAGGCTACCCAACCGTCACTGCAAATGGTGGTTCCCGGAAGAATGTATTTTATATGGGGCGGGGCCAGAGTTTCCTTATTTCTATTAAGACCCAGGGGAACTAGGTAACACTTTTCGACTCCCTCTCTATGCCTCCAAACTGAGCTCCTGTCCACTCCCATACTTCCGCTTTCCGAAGAAAGACTCGACAATATCGACACGATGTTCTCTCCTCCTATGGGGTCTTGATTGGGGAGCCAGTTCGCTGTTACTTGGGAAATAGAAGCTCCTCCAGTCTGAACAGTTCGCTCTCCCCACCCAAGGTCTCAGAGATAGTATCGTGTTCTGTAGCGACCGATCCTCAATTTATACTAAATCTCCTTTTGTGTCTCACGGTATTAAAGTGTAATACGTAGCGCTCACTGCCACCACCCTTCAGTACGTATGGAACGAGATGTACTTTGTAAAATTTAAATGTGTAATTAGCATTGGGGAAAATGAGGGACAAATAGTGTGCCAATGTTGAATGTGTGTTGTATAAAGTGTATAAACCAGCGAGAAAAGAATGGTAAGACGTAACGTGACGAGGAGGACGAGCACGGAATTTCACCACGTGTAAAGGATTAGGATAACGTATTTGGAATTTAATGATCTGCTTTCCTTCAGTTCAGCAAAAACTTTTTTAATATCAAAGAGAAAAACAAACTCACAGACCCATGAAATCTTTTATTATAAATTGAGAAATAAGCGTTTTTTAAAAAGTAATAAAACCATAAAAAAGATACTAAAATGGAATTGAATTAGTTTTCCTTTTAAGCTAAAGAAAATTATGAAATAGAACTTCGCTTAGCTTACGAGAAAAAATGGGAAACCACTATAAAACGAAGTTTAAAAAAAAAGGGACCAGCCTATCACTCACTTGCTCTGATGTTATTCATCGAGACGAATACCTTGCCCGTAACAACACTTTTCTCACAACCAAAAAAGCAAACAAATACCTTGTTCAAGATGCGATGCATACGTTAAAATACACAAAAAGAACAGAGGACAGCCCAGCCTAGGGGGCCTCCTGCTCAGCCCGCAGCCGCTACTGCCCACAGGGGTGAGGATCGCCTAATTATACACCTGTGCCCCAAGGAGCACGGGTAAAAGGAGCGAAACTTTACGTACTAAATTTTACTTTTATTCTTTTGGTTAGGCAATTCAATGGCAATGTTAAAACTATTAATAAAACTTTAATATTACCTTAAGAGAAAAAGATCATTTAAACGACAAAAACTTGAAAAATGCATTATTAATTAAAAAAAAACTTTTAACTATAACTAAATTAGTTTCTTTATTTTTTATTTCCTTACACCCCATCCCTTAAGACTGGTGCTCCACGTGGTGGGGGGACGCGGCATATTATGCTGAGATGTAACGGGAGCGCAAAGTATTTTCCCGGCTTCCAGGATTTTTTAAAATCGGAAGAACAGATTAACATAAAATGAGCGAGGATTTTTAGTTTTAGTTTTATTGCCGTTCTTTTTAAGCTTGGTGCGTCCTTTTATTCTTTAACAAGAGATGGGGTCTTCCCCTTCCACGACAGCCAGTGTTTCACGCTCCAGCAGCTTCGTCGCCCATCCATTTGTGTTAAGGGCAGAGAGTCGATATGCCCTTACTTAACCCGGGCGTGAGGATCCCGTGGAGTTTCTTCTGAGGGGACATTTTCGCGTTTACATGAGAAGCAGGCTGCCGAGGGAGAAATCCATAGGTGGACGTTTCTAAAGCTTTCATTATAATTACAGTCCACTACAGTTCCACTCTTTCCTTAAACAGTGATTTATAAAGCACACAATCTCAGAGGGAGGAACATGAGCCCTCTGGAGAAATGCCCCTTCGAAATCACTGACGGAGAAGGAGTACTGTTTTCTCCACTTAGTTTTTGAGATGTTCTGCCAGCTGCTGGAAAACCACCTACCATTCCTCAGAGTGCAAGGTAAATTGCACAATTTACACAGCACTTCCAAAAGGAGCACTCCTTGCTCACGTAATAATATCAGGCTAGCCTCGTCCTCTTCAAAATATATAAAAAATAATTTTGTGCGGTAGATGCACGGAGATTATGGCGAAACTAATTTGAAATATTGAATTTCATAGCTTTTGTTTTATCTAATGTTCATTCATTGGTTGTTTCCTCGTGCCTTGTTTCCCCATTGGCTATTAAATTAACTGCCAAGCAATTGGCCAATCAAATTGTGGCACTGGCAGTGACGGCACAGGTAAGATAACAAAAACATTATGCGCATGAGAGACCCCGCGCATGCACAGTGGAGAATTTGGTTAATTTTCCTCAGCGATCCCGTGAATCTCACCTCCGTTTAATAACTTTTTAAATTGTTTTGAAAATTAAATAGCATCGTTATTATTCATTTGCGAGAGAGGTTTACTTAATGAAAAGAGATGAATAATCAATACTCTTCAAGCTTGCATAGTTAGTTTTGATTTTCTGTTAACGTCTTTTTCCAATAACACCGGGTTATCTAGTGTGCATGTGTGTATTTGTGTGGGGGTCTGTCTGTGCTTTATTGTGTGCAAATCTGCAGCGATGGTCCAGTGGTTAGAGCACTGGACCCGACCCTAGTGGTCACGAGTTCAATTCCCCGCCGCGGCAGTTGTAAAAAATGTTTTTTTTTCTTTTTTCTTTTTGTCAGCATACAGTGCTATACACTTTCTTTTTACCAAAGCCTATTGACAGAAAGACATGAAAAGGGGGAAAAGAAAGAAATAAGGCGAGGCAAAGGTTAGATTTTCTTTAAAGGCAGTAGACGTAAGAAAACTTGGATTCAGAGTCTAACTTGGAGAAACATTATTGTTATTATCATTGTTGTTGTTGGTGGTGGTGGTTGTGGAGTTCGTGTTGTTGTTGCTGTTGTTGTTGTTAATATTGTCATTACTATTATTATTATCATTATTATTACAATCATCCTTACTATATTTATGATGCCAGTACTACTATTACGACAACTACCACTTCTCCTATTACACCAATAACTTAGTAACGCATAATAATGATAATCATTAGTAATGATAACACACAAAAAAACATATTGGTGATTACTGTTATAATACAATAATAATATTGATGAAAGTTCCAGTATCATAGGAGTAATTCACATATAGAAGAATGGTTTGGAATTTGGATTTCCTACGTATTTTCATGTACAGTGGATCCAAGGAAGAGGAAATTGTATATACGAATGCACACGCGCTATGTTTATTGCATTTCATATGATCAGTAAATAAGAAATTTAACAACAGAAAAACATAAGAATGGGTGATAAATTTGATTTGTGGACTTTTTGCGAATTTATATATTAATGAATTTATTTAGCCCTTCATTTATATATGTATATATTCAATATCATTATTATTATCATCATTATCATCATTCACATAATTATCACCATTATCATCACTATTGCTATTACCATTATCATCATCATTATAATCATAATTAACATAATCATTGCTGCCATGCATATATTTTTTAGCAATCATAATTATAGTAGGAATAATAAAAACAATAAAAACAACAATAATAACAACAATCCAACTTTCAATTATTATTATTATTATCATTATCTTTATTATTATGATTATTAGTTTTATATTTATTATATTTTTTTTTACAATTCTACTACTACTACTACTAAAAATATATAATAATTACAATATTATAATAATTATTATGATTATTTTAATTTTTTATCGCTATTACTGTACTTATTACGGGTAGAATATATATATATATATATATATATATTATATATATATTATATATATATATTATTTTTATATATTATATTATATATATATAATAATAAAAATGATAAGAATAATAATAATAAAAATAATAACAATAATGATAATAAAAATAATATACTTACAATTATTATTATTATCATCATTATTATTGTCATTATTACAGTATTTTTTGCACTAATAAAAGTAATAGTAATAATAATAATAATGATAATGATAATTATTATTATTATTATTATATTGTTATTATTATTGTTATTAGTATTATCATGATTATTATTATTATCACGATTATTATTATTATCATCATTATTATCATTATTTTTGCAATTATTCCCATTATTATGAAAATTATTATTATTATTATCATTTTATGAAAATTCTCATTATTCTCTTTTTTCATCAATATTGTCATGATTAATACAATTATGATCATTACGCTAATAATTGCCAAAATCACCATTGAAATCGAAAAAACAGCATTTTTGTTTTCTGAGAATTTGCTGCTAGTTTGACTTTGGGGATTTTTCATCTTCCTTTTTTATTATAAATGGATAATTATTGCCGCCATATATATATATATATATTTATATATATATATATATATAATATATATATATATATATATATATTGTAATTATGATAATATTTGACATAATAAAAACAATAATAATAATAACAAAAATCGAACCTTCAATATATATATATATATGGAAGAAAAACCCACAATACAAAAACTAGATTTATTGAAAATGAGACTACAGTTTCGAAATCCACCTGGATTCCATCCTCAGGAATGAAGAGGAAAGGGAGGGGAGGGGTATAAAAGAGAGAGAGGAGAGGCAACGCAGTATGGGGCTCTCAGGACCTCTAGGTCCCAAGGTTTTTGCGTGGGTTTCTTCGTAAAGAGATTATTTGACACCCCACGCAAAGACGACCTTGGCCTTGTGTGCATAAATTTGGGTGTTATCACACTTACCTTACTTTTAAGGTCTGTTTTTTACATTGAGGCCAGAGACCTTACAATGGAAGCGCGAAGCACTGTTGCAACTTGGCATTTGACTGCGAGGTGCCGCGAGCCACATTAGAGTTCATGCCCGTTCGGCGGGTCACCACGACCGGCCCGAACACTACAAAGACATCCAAGTTGTTCAGTGTGCTCTCTTTTTGAGAACACTTCGCTGCACGGTTCCAGTCAGAACTAGCTTTGCTAGCCTTCTCCCCACTCCGCATACACCACAGCCTTACGCTTGCACCATGGGTCCCATGATCAATTAAAATACTCTGGTGAGCCCATCTCCTGACGAGTGGCTCTCCAGAGAATCCTTGAAGCACTGAGTTGCAGTCATGCCTGCTTCAAAGTGCACAATGGTTACGGTTGTTTTAGCCAAGCCAGACAAATGACCCCTTCCTCTCCTCATCCGGCCAAGAAAGCTCCGCTGCTGTGTCTTTCAACCTATTCCTTCCCTGAAACCAAGGCAAAGTACACGGTCGTGGCTAAAAGATCGACAAACAATCCCGCCCAATCTGTGAGGCCATTCAGGAAGAAATAACATCCATCAAACGATGTCACTTAGTTGACATTTACAAACCCCTGGAATCTCGGATCATCAAATCTGATGCTCCTCGCCTGAAGGAGGCACAGAACTTATCTCCCCGTGGGATCGTGTTGTTTCAGGACGTCCCATCCCCGACCTATACTAGAGGCCTGATGCTTTCCTAGATTGATCAGTGCTGAAGTGCTACAGGTCCAATCCCAAAAAACACTCAGGCACACACGAACAAAGGTGCAAGTCGTTGTGGCGAGTCATGCACTTCTCGCCACATCCCAGGCCCATCAATGTTCAATTGTGATGGTACACGTCGCCGTCAGCTGAGTCATGCCCTACACGAAAGAATACGGAAGACAAAAAGACCAAGCACGTAAAACAACACAAACCCAACATACGCCTCAACAGTTTCAACCCCTACAGACACTCACCCATCAAACAAGACCTCACGATTCCCCTGAACCAATGCCTCCCCACCTCAATTCCCCAAAACAACATCACACTGACATCACCACTACATATAACAATACTACTGTACTTTGATAGCGCACAATTACAAAGCACAAAGATTCGCAAATATGTCCCTGTAATCCAACAAAGAAACACCTCCCTAACGTTGTTGTTCCAGGAATCTTTGAAGACGAAGACCGTATACATACCTGAATATAACTCACAACAAACACCAACCCGAGTGCTAGACGGCGGACCACCACACGAACCACAGCCCTCTACCTCCCGCACAACCTACTCCCACAAGCACAACCACAACGCCCTACCCAAGACTAAGGCTTACAACAAAACACTACAAAAACACAACTGGAACACTAACGCAAACTCCATCACCACTAAACATCGCCACAAGAAAAAGATAAAGAAAGACCCACTGCCCCGATGACCATCGCACCCTCCCCTCCCCAAAAACAGTCCTCGTCCGTCACACGACGACACCATTCTGGGGACTCTGATAGTGAGGATAGCCTCCCAATCAAACATCCTGAGGTTGAATCTGGGGCGACCTCGCTACCTGCTCCCCTGGGACGCAGACCCCGTTCTCGAGAGAATCCGCCCTGTCAGGGGGAACCTCATGGGGACAAGGAAGCATCGGGAATTGGTCCGCCGCAATTCCGAGAATTCCACGTCTCCCTCTCTCAGGAGTCCCTCCCGGAACCTCGAGGGGATTGCGGCTCGGAACTCGTCGCCGCTGCCTCGCTTTCCGGTAGCAGCAAACGCCACGAAAAGTTGGTCAGCGTCAGCTTGACCTATTCTAAGTGGCGTGCTGACACTTGATTGCTGCCTCCCCGCCAAACTGCAAACCTAGCCAAGCCCTTACACACCCACCTTACACACACCACACTCCCACCATACAAACCACACAAGCTACAGGATCAATCATAATAAAGAACCCAGATGGATATGCTATGGCTGGGGACGAATTGTGTTGTCCTTCCACGATCACACAGAAATTCTTCTGTGCCTCTCCCTGCGACAGGAGCTAGGTAACACAACTACAAACATCGTGTTTTGGGATGTTCCGTCTGATAGTCCCATGCCTTCTTCAGGAAAGGATTTGGCCTTGGCCCGTTCCTGGCTTGGCAGCATCAGCTTTCCTTGTGTACTTCTCATACTTCCTTCCATCTTTCACTCCTCGTCCTTTCTCTGTTCGTACGTTTTATTTAAAATTTTAAACTTTCAATTCGTTCGTTTGGATTTGCGAAGTTCTTCTTCGCCCGGGCCTTTCACTTATGTCCCGCCTGTGTCAGCTTTTTATGGCTGTCGCATTCTTGTTTTCTGACACTCGTCTTACCATGGTGGTGGGATTGCCAGCAAGGCCTCCTGTAGCCGTGTTGCAAGCATCTCGCATGAAAAAAAATCCCTCTTTACCAGCACGATGGACTGTGTTCTGGGGCTTGTTGTCTCTTGAGGATTGCTGTGTGCAATCTACAATTCGATGCAACACCTCTCTTCACGTTCTAATTCTTTGTATGATCTGCCATGACATGTAACGCTAAGTGCATTCTATGCAGAATGCCTTCGGTCCTCTGTTGTTTATTTCGAGAGTGCCATGGTTTCTAGCCGGTGGACGTCTGAGCACCAGCTGGCCGAGGAGAGGATCTCGTTTCCTCCTCTGTGAAGCTGCAGGAGGAAGGAGGTTGCCATCATTGTACACGTTCCTCCTAAGTACTTTTCGCTCTGATTTTATCATGGAATTAGGGGGCATACCCGGCCAACTTCGCTAGTCCTGTCAGCAAGCTCATTCCCTCTGATCCTATTTGGTCTGGGAACCCAGTTTTATGATAAATTGTCTTCCTACCCTGTGCAGAATCCCCTGGCCAGTGTGAGATGGTAGTCATAAGGTAGATATTGTCAGTGGGTGAGTGCTGCGAAGACAGTCGATGCCTTCCTATTGGAGTCTGTGTGATGACCCCGTTCCTTCCTCACGGACGCGTGGCTCAGTGCTCCCAGATAGCAACTGCTTCACCTGTACGAGATGCGTTGTCTGTTACCCTCATGGATTTTTGTGCAATACCCCTTACTGTCAAAGCCGATGCCTCACAGTTGTGGGTCAGGGATCGACCGATCCTCCTGTACCCATGTTTTGCTGCCTGGAGAGTGATGTTTTTTGCAATGACCCTCTGGTTCTGCCTTTAGTTTGGCGTGGAATATTCATTCTTTTTGTGGTTGCCAGTCTCATGACCGAGAATCTATCGAGGTTCGTGCCCACGGCTGAGCTTCAACAAAGTCATGGTGAAGGGTATCCATGCTCTTGGCACGAGTGGTTCTTTGAGCTGATTGGATTTATTAACACCCTTTGCTGTTGAGACAGGCAGGAAGTTTTTGCAACAGCAGTTGTTATCTTTGTTTCGAAGGTGTCTGACTATTTCCATGTCTTAGGCTTGTGTTTCGGAGCCCTGGATCCTTTGATAAAAATTGTGCTGCATTAATTCATTCCGTGAGGCCAAAGGAGAAGGTTTACCCCAGTAGCGAGGTTAAGGACCTTCGCCCCCCTTGGGCACCCAAATGACTCCTGGCGCTTCTTTTGGACTGTGCTCCATTGGTCTTATATTTTCTCTTAATTCGCAATGATAGCAAGGGGGGCATAGTCTACAGTGTGGCCCTGAATAGCATTACTAGAATGACTTAATACTCTTGCTGCCCTATGCGTCTTCCACTCATTGCTCCTCATTACAGACAGTCTTGATTTTTGTTCGGTTCAACCAGATACTGGACCCTCCTTCTGGAAGGAGAGGGTCCAGTCTGTCCTTACCCCAAGGTAGGTATTCCTGAACCCCCACCCAAGTCCATTCCCTGGATTTTCAGACTTGTGCCTTGAACTCTCTTGTCTGAGCGCATGGCTCTGGATTTGGCGCAGAGATCTTTTAGTCTGTCTGCACCCCTCTCGGATCCGAGGTCCAGACACACTGGGCTTTGTTTAGGCAGTATGCTCCAGTGTAAGGATGCATCGAAAGATCTCTGCCATAGGAGATAATCTTGCACCCACTGGGAGTTTAGTTGAGGCCACAGGACATTAATTGTGTTAAAGAGGGCTGCACTGAGACCCCACCCTGTGGTGTTCCATTCTCCAGTGGCATGCGCTGTGATTAGGGTGACCTGAATTTGACTCTTGCTGTTCTATTTCACTAAAGTAGTACACCTATCCCAAGCCAAAGCTTACCTCGATTCTTTTTGGATCAGGCTCTCCTCAATGGCAAGAGGACATTCTCCGGTCAAGGCAATACTACCACAATGTGGCACCCATGCTTATTGTTCTCAGAGCATGGCTCATCTGTGCGCTGTGCGCATGCCCCTGGCGAACCCATGGAGGTGTTCGTTGGGGGTCCATTTTCCATCGGAGCCAGTCAGTACCATCTCTCGCCGTCTTGGCGAGATAGTGGGGAGAGATGGGGTGGTACTTTCCTTGGCTCCTTTGTTTAAGGATTGGGAACGTTGGTACCCTCTTCCAACTCTTGGTGAGTGGGTTTCCCAGGACTGTTGATGAGTTGCATGAATGCACGCTCACCTACTAGTCCAGGTGGGAATGAATGGAGTATGAGTCCCGTTCCAGAGCCTGCTGTTGTACAACTGCCGGTATATGCATTCTTAGTTTCCCTCAGAGAAAGATACGGCTGAATTATCGGGTTCGGCCTGCCCGTTTCTCTGAGATGAGCGCTTGTCTTGCCCTCAGTTGCTGGCAGGCTGTTGCTACTTGTTCTCACAGAGAACTTCGTGCACCATCTGTTCGCCTCTGACTTAGGTCATGGTGCATGCATCTGGGCATGAGTACTGGTAGCTCGCTTGACCCAATTGCCATAGCTCGGAGAGGGTGGTATGGTGGTCGAAGGACTCACACATTCCAGCCACTTTCCTGCCCTGAATCTGCTGGCATGTCCTTGGCATCCCTGACAGCCCCCTTAGAGGGCTAGGTTTTGTCCGGGATTTCTTTGCCTTCGGATGTTTTCAGCCATATTTACTCTGTGATTGACCTCCCTAATCTTGTGACTCCTTACCCCGGCCGAGTTTGGTATGGTCATCAATTGGCATTTACAGGTCTTGTATCACTTCCACACTTTGTGTAGGTTCATTGCTTTCTCAGACAGCGGGCCAAGGTGTTTCTGACGCCTGCCATTGCCCTTGTCTTGGATTTCGCTGGGCTACTATCCATGAGGATACTTTAACACACAGTGACCATTACGGCACTTAATGGTCACTACCATGACTGTCCTCATCGACACGCCGCCAATCCTCTCCACCTAGAGTCCGCAGTTGGCCGAGCGGTGAGGTCTAGGACCCCTCCTCTGACATGCGTTTGGTTCTTGGTTATTGGGAGAGCGATCTGGCTGTTCCAGCACATGGCTATGTGATGGCCAGCCGCATCCGGTGCCCCGCAGGGATCCAGATGGGGTGTTGTGCGTTGAATTCTCCCCCTATTATCCTCGTTTGTGGTGCTGCAAGAAGCACAGACCTGGCTGCATGTCTAAGGTTACGTACATAGGATAGGTCCTGATATGCGAAGCTATAGCCTCGCCCGGCTATGCCATGAGAGGAGCCCGCCTTGTGTCGACTAATTCCGTCGTACTCACGTGTGTCAGCTGCTGCTGACTCGTCTGAAGCTAGTCCTTACCCGCCGTGGTGCCCCGCCACAGCAGAACCCACCATTCTACACTTGCAACTTCTTTCCCCGCTCCTGGGCTGGACGCTAACCGCCGACCCTCGGATGAGAGGCCGACACGTGTACCACTGTACTAGACCGGAGGCTGGTACTACAGTGTGCCGGCGCTTTTTGAACTTAACTCGGCACCCGTGCTCCCCACGGCCTCGGCCAATCACGCTCAGGCTCGATTGTTGCCGGGGGTCTCGCGAGTGCGGTGTCGAGCAGCGTAATTTGCTGCTATGTTCTTTTAGCTTTTGATTTTCTTGTGCTCTTGTGTTTCATTGTTTATTTTATTTTATTTTTTACGTCCTTTTTTTTTTTACCGTTCATGTTAGTTCCCCGTAGTTTTTAGGTATTTTTTGTGGTGGTTTGTTTACCAAGAAGCATCTATTAAACTCTAAATAATACCTCTGTAAGAGAGCCCTTTCCCGTTTTTAACTCCCTTCCCGCCCCTCCTCGCTCTCTTTCCGTGTGGTAAACTCAAAAACCCCGCCACATGCCCCATCATCATCCTTCCATAGCGTAGCGTCCTTCATCCTAATCCTATACTCCACCCTCACTGGGTTCGATTTCCGACATGTGACATCTGCCGCCTGCTCACCCTGCCATGACGGTGGCTCTTTTCGCTCAAGGAGGGCAACGCGCGAGTGGGGGAGGAGTGTCATGGCCGAGTGGTTGATAACCCAAGCATGGTTAGTATCACCAGAGCACTTCTGCCCTGGAATTCCTGCCCGTCCGACAGGGAGAAATATTTGTTCGACGCGGGCAAGGGAGATAGCCTGTGTTGCGACCTCACTCTATTTACATCCTCACAGTCTCCCAGTTAAGCGAGGGTCACCACCGTTGCATGCGCTGGAAGTCCGTGCACGGTGGCGCCTCCATGGCACCGGGACAGTTGCCGCCTTTTCCGCTCCCATCCTCCCTCGTTATCCGAGCGCTTTCCGCAGCCCGTGCGCGGCGGCCTCGCCGCCGGGGGGGGGGGGGGGTGAGTTCGCTCATAAGCGAGTGCTGCTATTCCGATGGCAGCGCAAGAACCGCAGATGGCGCGAGGCCTCCCTGCCCAGACCTTTTATCCTCCTTCTCCTCCTGTCGCCTCCGAGGCTTAGTACAGTGTAACCTGCCCGAGGGGCGGCGGTTGCACCCCGTCCCAGGCCCGATAAGTGCAATTGTCGCCTGGAGGCACTGCGGTGGCTGGGCACCACGGCGGGTAGGGACTAGTTCACCGAGTCAGCACCATCTGACACACGTTGAGCGAGTCGGCATTATTACCGTCCGGCTTCCCTCATGGCATATCGACTTATTCCTTATGCTTCTGTCAGCTATGCCACCAACTTTTACCCCGTAGGTTAAGCCCCGACTCTTTTCTCTCTCCTAATCTTCTTTTCGGGGGGGGGGGGGGATCCCCCCCTTATCCTTACCCTCTCCCATCTTCTTTTCCCCCCTTTCTTCTCTTTTAACTTTTTACTTACTAGCAACGCGGTAAACCGGGGCGGTGAGGACAGACTAACGACAGAGGGGGTCCACATCAGTCGGAGTATCGGTGGCCGGCATACGGGAGAAGGCGGAGATGTGGGAAGCAAGGAGACTATCACAGGAGAAAATCCCTGTTTCACGTTTAAATAGGCAGCAGCTTATAAGGAAGATTCCCCCACTCGAGTGGACACAGGCGTGAAGGAACAGTCAATCCGCGCCGCTGAACCAGTTCCATCTATGGGCCTATTGTCCCACTGTGGCAAAGAGGGCATCGTTTTTTTGTCCCCTGGATCAGCGTACTTATGTTGAGACAGATTGGCGTCCTGTATTTTCGCCAAAGTACTGCTTGTCCCAGGAGGCACAAGAACAGCTAGGTGCCCCCTTCGAGGTAGAGGTCTGGCTGGTATGGACCTAGTTGCGGACGGAGATGCTGTTCATCTGGCGAAAGATCATCCTCATTTAGAGGTTGAAGAGGCGACGGAGAGAGAGATCTCCTCAGTGTAGGGCAGGCTGAGGCAGCAGGGAGTATCTCTTTAGGAGAGAGTCGTGTTAGAACGATACGCCGTACCCTGGATAACGGCTCAAGAACATGACCCAGGTATCCCTGTTTGGAGAACGTGAGACGTAAGATGATTCTCTCCCATCCAGGTACTAGGGGTCACAGCTGCGGATGCGCGAGGAACAGCGCGTGGCACACTCTCTTACATGGAGAGGTAGTAATGAGAGACGTGTATGTACATACCACTGTGCATATCTTCCTATGTGATAACCATGGTAAATAGCAATAGTGATGATAATGGTGATAATTATGTGAATGATGATAATGATGAAATAATGATGATGAATAAATACGTACAAATGAAGGGCTAATAAATTAATTAATAATTATTCGCAAAAGTCCCAAGGATCAAATTTAATCACCCATTTCTTATGTTTTTCTGTTGTTAAATTTCTTATTTACTGGATCAAGGAAATTCAATAAACATGGCGCTGTGTGCATTCGTATATACAATTTCTCGTCCTTGGTCGTGTACAGGAATACTTAGAAAATCCAATTCCAAACCTTTGCTAATATCTGAATTACTCCTATGATACTGGAACATCATCAATTTATTATTGTATTATATCTAATCACCATTATGTTTTTGGTGTTATCATTACTATGATTATATTTTATGCGTATTTACTGATTTTATTGGTGCAGTAGGAGTAGAGTGGTAGTTGTCCGTAATGTCAGTACTGGCATCATCAATTTAGTAGGATGAATTGTAATGATAATGAATAATTACTAGTATGACATATTACAGCAATAACAGCACAACAACAACCAACAACATGATAATAACAATAATGCACGAGTTCTCCTAGTTAGGCTAGGTTTCTTACGTCTACTGCCTTCACGAAGTCCTAACCTCTGCCTCAGCCTTTATTTCTTCATTTTCCCCCCCTTATCATGTCTTTCTGTCAATAGGCTTTGGTAAAAAAAAAAAAAAAAAAAGTGTATAGCACTATGCTGACAAAATAATAACATATAAGACTATGTTCATGACGATGAATGTTTCCCACAAAGATATAGGTTTATTCACTGAGAGAGGAATGACTAAAACGATGTAGGAAAACTGAATGACACCATACACTGTAAACATTGGGATGATATGATTTTTGAAGCAAAATCAAGTGCAATTCATGTTTCCATTGTTTCTGAAAGTGGAATTCATGTTTCCATGTGTTCTTGAAAGCGGAATGTCAGTGTTTTCTAGTTCTGAAGCGGAATGTCCTTTTCGAGTACTAAGAAAGCGGAATGTCGTGTTTCCAGTACTCGACTGCGGAATGTCGAGTGTTTTCCAGGTCTGAAGCGGAATGTCACTGTTTCAGGTACTAAGACAGCGGAATGTCAGTGTTTCCAGTACTAATAAAGCGGATGTCAGTGTTGCCGTACTAAAACAAGCGAATGTCAGTGTTTCCAGTGAGCTCAAGAAAGCGGATGTCGTGGTTTCCCGTATCGTAAGAAAGCGGAATGTCAGTGTTTCCAGTGCTAAGAAAAAACTGAATGTCAGTGTTTCCCGTACTAAAAGCGAATGTCAGTGTTTCCAGTACTAAGAGAGCGAAATGTCTGTTTCCGTACTAAGAAAGCGGAATGTCAGTGTTTCCATTACTAAGAACAGCCGAATGTCATTGTTTTCCATTACTCATAAAGCGAATGTCCGTGTTCCACTACAAGAATTGGATGATCCGTGTTTTCCAGTATTAGAAAGAGGAAGAGGTCAGTGTTCCTACCAAAGCGGAATGTCATTATTTCCAGTTACATAAGCGGAATGTCATGTCCAGTACAGAAAAGAATGTCAGTGTTTCCAGTGCTAAGAAGCGGAATGTCAATGTTTCCAGTACTAACAGATCGGATGTTCAGTGTCTCCATACTCCAGAAAGCGGAATGTCCGGACTTTCCAGTTCTAAGAAAGTTGGAATGTCAGTGGTTCCATGTATTAAGTAAAGCGTGATGTACCTTGTTTGCCCTACATAGAAAAGCGTCAAGTCATGTTTTCCAGTGTTGAAGCGGATTTCAGTGTTTTCAGTACTAAAAAGCGTAAAGAAAGGTATAGCAGAACGAAAAAAATACAATAAGCTATGTTATGACGAATGAATGTTTTCCCACAAAAACATAGAGTTTATTCAACTGAAAGTGGGACAGACGAAAACGAATTCAGGAAACGATACAATCATAACACTGTAAACAGTGGTCTGATATATTTTGAGCAAATCAATTAGAAATTTCTTGTTTCCAGTGTTCTGAAATGGATGTCAGTGTTTCCAGGTTCTGAAAGCGACTGTCGTGTTTCTAGTGTTTCTGAAAGCGGAATCACTGTTTCTATACTAAGAAAGCGGAATGTCGGTGTTCAGTACTAATAAGCGGATGTCAGTGTTTCCAGTACTAAGAAAGCGGATGTCGAGTGTTTCCCGTAATAAAACAGCGGACTGTCAGTGTTTTCCCGTACTACGAAGCGGAATGTCAGTGTTTCCAGTACTATGAAGCGGATGCAGTGTTCCCAGTACTAACAAGAGCGAATTGTCAGGTCTTCCATAACTCAGACAAGCGAATGTTCAGTGTTTCGAGTGCTCAGAAAGCGGAATTCAGTGTTTTCCAGTGCCAAAAGATGAATGTCAGTGTTCCAGCACTATGAACTCGGAAATGTCATTATTTCTCAGTTACTCAGAAACGGATGTCATTGTTTCCAGTACTCAGAAAGCGGATGTCATGTTTCCAGTATCATAAGCGGAAGGTCTGTTTCCAGTAACAGAAAGCGGATGTCAGTGTTTCCTAATCAGAGCGGAATGTCGTGTTTTCCATAATCAGAAAGCGGAATGTCATTATTTCCAGACTCAGAAAGCGAATGTCAGTGTTTCCGTACTCAGAGCGGAATGTCAGTGTTCCATACTCAGAAAGCGGAGAAGTTCGTTGTTTCCATATAAAAAGCGGCATGTCCGTGTTTACAGTACTAAGAAGGGGAATGTCATGTTGTTCCAGTACTAAGAATCGTAATGTTAGTGTTTTCCCATATCAGAAGCGGAATGTCAGTTATCCAGTACACAGAAGCGGAATGTCAGTGTTTTGCAGTACCGAAAGCGGATTGTCAGTGTTTTCAGTACTGAAGAACAGAATTTCAGCTATTTTCCAGTACTCAGAAACCGGAGATGTCAATGCTTTTCCAGTACTCAGAAAGCGGAATATCAGTAGTTCCAGCACTCGAAAAGCTGAATGTCAGTGTTTCCAGTACGCATGAGAGCGGAGTGTCAGTGTTTCCCATACTCATAACCGAATGTCAGTGTTTTCAGGTACGTCAGAAAACGGCATGTCCGTGTTTCCATTGTGAAGAAAGCGGATGTCAGTGTTTACAGTAATCAGGAATCGGATGTCAGTGTTTCCAGTACCAGAAAGCGATTCAGTGTTCCAGTACTCAGAAAAGCGAATGTCAGGTGTTTTCAGTACGCAAAGCGGATTCATGTTCCGTACTCAAAAGCGGAATTCAGTGTCTTCAGTAACTCAGGAAAGCGGGATGGTCGTGTTTCCCTTACTAGAAAGCGGAATTTTCATTGTGTCCAGTACTACGCAAAGCGGAATTTCAGTGTTTCCACTACTAACTAAGCCAATGTCCTGTTTCCAGTACTCAGAAAGCGAATTTAGTATTTCCATCCCTCAGCAACGCCTCCTGTCCTTGTTTTCCGTACTCAGACGTGAATGTCAGTGTTTCCAGTACTAAGAAAGCGGATTTATGGGTTTTCCAGTACTCAGAAAGCTGAATGTCAGTGTATCATTTACCAGAAGCGACATGTCAGTGTTTCCAGTACTATAAATGCAGATGTCAGTATTTCCATACTCCTAAAGCGTATGTCGTCTTCCAGTACTCATAAACTGAATATCAGTATTTTCCGCACTCGAAAGCGGGAATGTCAGTGTTTCCAGTACTCAGTAAGCGAGTGTCCAGGTTGTTTCCAGTACTCAGAAAGCCGAATGTTCAGTTGTTTCCAGTGCTAAGACCAGCTGGAATGTCAGTGTTTCCAGTGCTAAGACACGGAATGCAGTGTTTTTCAGTACCAAGCGGAATGTCATGTTTCAATATTTAGCAGAAAGCGGATGTCAGTGTTTCCGTACTCAGAAAGCGGGATGTCTGTTTCAAGTACTAAGAAGCGGATGTCAGTGTTTCCAGTACCCACAAAGCTGATGTCAGTGTTTTCCAGTACTAAGAAAGGGAATGTCAAGTGTTTCCGATTTACTAAAAAAGCGGAATGCAGTGTTTTCCATAATAGAACGGAATGGTTATGTGTTCCCAGTACTAAGAAAGCGGAATGTCAGTGTTTCCATGTTCTGAAAGCGTAATTTCTTGCTTCCAGTACTAAGTAATTGGAATGTCAGTGTTTCCATTACTAAAGAAAGCGAATGTCAGTGTTCCAGTACTAAGTAGTGGAATGTCAGTGTTTCCAATACTAAGGAAGCTGAATGGCAGTGTTTCCAGTACTAATAAAGAGGAATCTCAGTGTTTCATCTAAGAAAGCGGAATGTCAGGTTTCCAGGCTAAGAAAGTGGAATGCCAGTGTTTCCAGTGTTGTGAAAGCGGAATGTCGTTGTTTCCTGTGTTCAGAAGCGGAATGTCAGTGATTCAGTACTAAGAAAAGAGCGGATATGTCCAAGTGTTTAGCCAGTGATCAGAAAGCGGAAGGTCAGTTGTTTCCCGTGAGCTAGAAGTGGAATGTCGATGTTGCCAGTGTTTAACAAGCGGAATGTCTGCTTCTAGTGTTCCCCCAGTTTTCAAAAAGCGGGAATGTGGTCGGTCTTTTCCAGTGTTCAGAAGCGGAAAATGGGGTCAGGGTTTCCATTCTTCAGAAAGCGGAATGTCATGTTTCATTGTTCAAAACGCCGGAATGTCGTGTGTCCATTGTTCAGACAGCGAAATTGTCATTGTTTCCCGTGTTCAAAAAAAGCGAATGGTCAGTGTTTCTAGTGTTTATAAAAGGCGGATGTCAGTAGTTTCCAGTACTAAGAAGCGGGATGTGTCATGTTCCCCGTACTCAGAAAGCGGAATGTCCTTGTTTCCAGTGTTTAGAAAGCGCACAGGAATATCAGTGTTTCCATTGTTCAGACAGCGAATTGTCCAGTGTTTCCCAGTGTTCAAACCGGAATGTTACAGTGTTTCCATACTAAGAAAGGCGGAATATCAAAGTGGTTCCAGTACTAAGAAGCGGAATGTCTGTTTCCAGTACTCAGAAACGAAATGTCCATGTTCCAGTAAACTAAGAAAGCGGAATGTCAGTTGTTTATATTACTAAGAAAGCGAATTTCGGGGTTTTCTAGTACTAAGAAGCGGATGGTCATGTTTCTAGTACTAAGCAAGCGGCAGAATGTCAGATTTTCCCAGTACTAAGAAAGCGGAATGGGTCATGTTTTCCATAGCTCAGAAAGCGAAATTTTTTTCCAGTGTTTTCCAGTACTCAAGAAGCGGAATGGTCAGTGTTTCCATTACGCAGAAAGCAGAATGTCAAGTGTTTCCAGTACTCAGACAGCGAATTGTCATTGTTATCCTCCGTACGCAGAAAACGCGGAATGTCCGTGTTTCCAGTACTCAGAAAGCTGAATGTCAAAGTTCCACACATAATGTTTCCCAGTGCTAGAAAGCGGATGTCGTACGCTGTTTCTCTTTCCATTACTCGAAACGGAACGGAATGTCAATAGTAGTTTCCAGTACTCAGAAAGCGTGATTTCGAGTGTTTCCAACAATACTCAGAAAGCGGGGATGGTGGTCGTGTTTTTTCCCGTCAGTACTTACAGAAAGCTACGGTCAGTGTTTCCAGTACTCAGAAACAGAATGTCAGTCTTTCCAGAACTCAATAAAGCGGTAATGTCGGTGGTTCCATACGAAGAATGCGGAATCTCTCCTCCAGTGTTTCCAGTGACTAAGAAAGCGGAATCTTAGTTGTTTTTCAATGCTATAAGAAAGGGAAAAAAGAATGTAGCCAAGGAATGTCATTGTTTCCAGTACTAAGAAGGGCGTAATATCAGTGTTTCCCAAGTCTAATGAAGGTCGGAATGTCTCGTGTTTTCCCTCCAGTAACTAAGAGAAGGCGGAATATGCAGTGTTTCCCGATTCTTAAGAAAGCGGAATCTCATTGTTTCCCGCTCCCTAATCAAATGCTAAGAAAAAGCGGTAATGTCAGTGTTTCCCCATTGCTAAGAAGTGTAATTGTCAGTGTTTCCCATTGTTGTGAAAGCGGAATGTTCAGTGTTTTCCAGCTTCAGAAAAGCGGAATTTCATGTTCCAGTGTTGCAAAGCGGAATCAGTGTTCCAGTGGCTAGAAGCGATGTCAGTTTTCCATCGTTCAGAAAGCGTCAATATTTCGTGTTTTCGGTGTCATGTAAAGCGGGAATCACATGGTGTCCGTGTGCAGAAAGCGGAATGTCAGTGTTTATAGTGTTACATAAATCGTGATGTCAGTGATTCCCGTGTTCAAAAGCGAATGTCGAGTCGTTTCCCATTGTTTTGCAGGAAAGCGGATTGTCAGTGTTTCTATACTAAGAAAAGGAAAGCGGAATGTCAGTGTTCCCATGATCAGAAAGCGGAATGTCAGCGTTTTCCAAGTACTAAGACGCTGTAATGTAGTGTTAGCCAATGATCATAAAACGCGGAATGGTCGTGTTTATCTCCAGTGTTCAGCAAAGCGAAATAAAATCATTGTTGCCTAGTGTTCAGAAAGTGAATTCATTGTTCTCAGTGTTCATGAAAGAAAATAAAGAGAGCGTAATGTCAGTGTTTCCGGTGTTCAGAACGTCGGATGCATTGTTTTTCCAGTGTTTTGAAAGCGAATGGTCAGTGTTGCCAGTGTTTTAAGAAAGCGGAATGTCAATGGTTTCCAGTAACTAAGAAAGCGAAATGTGTCGAGGTGTTTCCAGTGTTCAGAAAAAAGCGGGAATGTCAGTGTTTCCCATTGTTACAATAAACGCGGAATGGGTCAGTGTTTTTCCCCCCACCCAGTGTTCAGAAGGCGGAATGTCATGTTTCCTTCCCCATCCTCCCCTTCCCAGTGTATGTCCAAGAAAGCGGCAATGTTGCCTGTTATCCATCCAGATGTTCAGAAAGCGGAATGTCGGGGTTTCTTCCATCCCATTGTTCAGAAGTAGCGAAATGTCATTGTTGTATTTTTTCCATTGTTCAAAATCGGAAAGTTCATGTTTTGTCCACAATAACTACATTACTTAGGAAGATGGACTGATCATGGTTTCCCAGTAGTTTATGACCCGTGTACTGTGTCAGTGTTTTCCCCATGTTTAGAAGGCGGACTTTCAGTGTGTACAAGTGTTGTGTCCAGCGGCCATGTTTGGTTTCTGGTGTTCTGAAAGCAGAATGTCATGTTTCCAGTGTTAGAAAAAGCGGAATGTCAGTGTTTCCTGTGTTCAAAGCGGAATGTCAGTGTTTGCCCAGTGTTGTGAAAGCAGAATGTCAGTGTTTGCCTGTGTTGTGGAAGCGGAATTTCGGTGTTTCAGTGATTTGTGACAAGCGGAGTATCAGTGTTTTTTTCGTGTTCCAGATTAGCGGTATGTCCATTGTTTATTCCTCCAGTGTTTCAGGATAGCGAATGTCATTGTTTCAGGTGGTTCATAAAGCGTAATGCAGTGTTTTCCATACTAGGAAATCGAGAATGTCATTGTTTCCATTGTTGTGAAAGCGGAAGTCAGTGCGCCTGTGTGTGAAAGCGGAATGTCTAGTGGTTTCCGGTGTTGTGAAAGGCGGAATGCAGTGTTCTCTGTTGTGTGAAAGCGGAATGTTCCAGTGTTTCCTGTGTTGTGGAAGCGGAATGCCGTGTTTTTCCATTACTAAGAAAGCGGAATGTCCAGTGTTTCCAGTGTTGTGAAAGCGGAATGTCAGTGTTTCCAGTATTCAAAAGCGGGAATGTCACTGTTTCCATGATAAGAAAGCGGAACGTCAGGGTTTCCCATGGCTAAGAAACAGAATGTCATGTTGTTTTCCAGTGCTAAAAAAAAGCGGATGTCAGTGTTTCCAGTGCTAAGAAAGCGGAATTCCAGTAGTTTCCAGTGATCAAAATGGATTGTCAGTGTGTCCAGTGTTCAGAAGCGGAATGTCATTGTTTCCATGTTCTACAATGGAACGTTGAGTGTTTCCAGTGATTTTAGACAAACAGCGGAATGTCAGTGTTTCAGGGAGTGTTCTGAAGCAGAATGTCCTTGTTTCCATTATTTCGGAAAGTGAATGTCAGTGTTTCCAGTGGTTTCTGAACGTGAAGACAATGTTTGCCTGTGTTCTGGAAGCAGACATGTCATTGTTTCCAGTGTTCTCAAGGAAACACTGACCCTCCTCTTCCAAAACACTGGAAACACGACATTCGGTTCCAGAACAGCTGGAAACCAACTGATATTCCATTTTCAGAACACTGGAACCACTGACAGTTCCGCGTCAGAACACTGGAAGACACATGAGACTTCGCGTTCAGAACACTGGAAACCTGACATTCCGCTTTTCTGAATCTGGAAACCGGCATTCCGCTCTCGTAGCACTGGAACACTGAATTCCGCTTTCTTAGAATTGGAAACACTGACATTCCGCTCTCTTACACTGAAACCTGCCATTCCGCTTTCTTACATTTTGCGAAACCTGACATTCCGCTTTTCTTAGTACTGCAACCTGATATTCCGCTTCCTAATACTGGAAACACTGACATTCCGCTTCCTGAATAATGGAACACTGACATTCCCGCTTTCTTCTATGGAACAGTTTGACATTCCGCTTTCTAGTGCTGCAAACACTGCATTCGCTCTCTTAGTACTGCACAACCTGACATTCCGCTTCTTAGGTACTGCACACTGACATTCCGCTTTCTAGTACTGCAAACACTGATATTCCGCTTTCTTAGTACTGAAACACTGACCTTCCGCTTTTCAGAGCACTGGAAACACTGACATTCCTTTTTCAGAACACTTGTAAACACTGTCGATTCCGCTTTGCAGACACTGAACAACACTGAGATTCGCTTTCTTAGTACTGGGGGAAACACTGAAACACTGACATTCCGCTCTTTAGCACTGGAAACACTGACATCTCGCTGGACACTGAACTTTCCGCTCTCTAGCACTGAAAACCTGGCATTCCGCTCTCTTTCACTGGAACACTGACATTCCACTTTCAGAACATTGGAAACGCTGCACTCCACTTTCAGAACATGTGAAAAACTGACATTCCACTTTGGATTTTGCTCAAAACGTCTCACCCTGTTTACAGTGTTATATGCTTGCTCCTTCGTTTTTCTACATTGCGTTTTAGTGTCTGTCCCCAAATTTTTTCCGTATTCCGCACGCTGATTTTGCGTTTTCAGAGTTCTAGAAGTGGAATGCATCTTAAATGGTATTAAAAGTTGACTGAGGACTTATTGTATTATATCATGTTACGTATCTTTAGTATATCTTTTGATTCTGAAACAATAACTTCTTATTTGAAGACATAAATAAAAAGAAAAAAAAAACTCTCTCAAATAGTAATTCCTAATCAAATGGAGATAATGACAACAATAATTGTAGTGTGACAGAAAAAGTTTTCATTTATTTCACCATAGATATATACTTTAAATTTCATTGTATGTAACAATCGTTTACATGCCATTATTAAATCAACAAGAGTTTAATCGCTTAATGACAGTTAAAAGTCACAAAAGAACATTTACTTGTGAAGGTTTTGATTTGTTGTAAACTCACGAAAGTTGCTGATCCAAGTAAACAAGCAACTATGGTATTTTTACAATTTCAGTTTTGATTGTAGCTACTAACTCAGGTAACATTTTCACGGTTAACTTTGTTTGGAATCTGAAGCTAACATGAAGATCTTTCAGACTATGTCATTTACTAGACATTGCACTGACAGTCTTTACTATACAATACTTTTACCCAGGTTTCACTTTTTCCAACAAGTACAAGTACCATGTTACCATTTTCGAACACTGCAGCACATTGACTTCTTAACCATTGATGATTCTCCGGTTACATTCCCTTGGCACAGCACACCGACAAGGTCCTTATTTCAATCAAGACGCTCTACTATTTCTACTGAGTTTCTTCTTCAGTGAACTCTTGTATTGAATAAATGCATCTCCCGCCCTCCTGAACATATCGCTGAAGACGTTCACATTGCTCCAATAATCATCTCTGCATCTTTTGCCGTGAACCTCTTTTTTTTCTATCTTGTAAGCCTTGACCAGTAGAAGTGTGATCCTGTACACTATTCCTTGAACCATTTCATACACTTTTACCAGTATGTGCTGTAGTGCATCATTATGGTACAATAGCACCACAGTCAAAGGAGTTTGATTGCATAGAGGACTATCACTTGACAGACAAGAAGGTCCACTGCTGAGGTCTGAATATCAAGTGTTCCCACCATATGAACACAATACCAATTTCAGCAAATCTCATCATTATAGTTTTTGGTTTGTTGTGAAAACAGAGTTTGTACGAGTCCGATGATGAGTGTTTTCTGTTTAAGATTTATATGCAAGAGCCAATTTGACCCTTGACTCTTTGGGCTAACATCTACATGCAATGTCACTAGGAGTTGTCCTTTATTTGGGGGCTTCATTATTGATCCAAGAAAAGGTAAAGTATAGATCTATCTATTCAAATCAATACTTCTGTATATGTAAGTTGGACACAATGTATAGCTTCATTATATGGTCAACACTCTTTTATGGATACGTGCTTATTACACGCTCTATAATTTCCCCAAAACCAGTTAGTTGCTTCAATTGGATCAAAAAGTGCATGTTCTTGTTTGTATCTTTTGTTGTTTGGAACCTTATGATAAATTTTTAATACCATTGGATTTTAAAGAGGCATTGCATCTTCCCCATGGATTTTGTTCGCTTTTCCAGGTCACCAATAGTTTCAGAACGTTCAGTGACAAACTCACTTTGGACTTCGGACTCATCTGAACTTGAAACTAGAAATTGCAGTGTCTGCTACAGTTGATTTGGGCAAGGAATTTTTGATACCCTCCATGCTTGTACAAAAAATGCTCTTCCAGCCATCATCATCTTCACTCTTTTCATCTCATATTATCACATCGTTTACCGCCCTGTTTTTTCCATGAGGTACTTTTTGGGCTTTTTTTTTTTTCTGGCCATTCCAACAGGTTTTTTGGGTTTTTCAGGTTTAAATGACAATATGCCCCTTTTTTGCTCATTATCTTTGGGGATCCTCCATCGAATGAATGTTTGCGGTACAGTGTCATATCAAATTTTATCCTTTCCCCTTCTTTCCCATAGATCCTAAACCCTTTTTCCCGGGCCCTCTTTTTAGATGGAGAGAGGGATGGTCTTTGGGCCGAACATCTATCCAAGGGAATTTTTTCTCTGTGCGATTTCAACAGGTTGTTTTGTGTTTTTAGGTTTGTGACAACCCCGCCCTTTGTTTTCATCACTTTGATCTATGGGGGGCCTCCATGTAACGATCGTTTTTCGGGTACAGTGTCATCACCAAATCTTTCATCCTTTTCCTTCTTTTTTCCCGTAGATTAATCCTTCTTTTCCCCGGCCCTCTTTGTAGAGTGGAGAGAGAGGAGTTTTTTTTGTCCTTGAATCATCTAATCCAAAGGAAATTTTTTTTTCCCCGGCCTTCCAATTTTGTTTGGTTTACAGGTTTTAATGCAACCACCCCTTTGTTGTCACACCCTGATTTCCCTTTTTTTTGCTATTGTGATAATTTGCTGTTTTTTGCTATCGGGTTTTTTTAAGGTTTTTGGGGTTTTTGGAAATGTGATTTTTCCTTGATGAAAAGGCTCTGTCGGGGTTTTAAGGTTCTCACTATCTCAATATTCAAACTTGTCGTACACCCCTCCTATAACTGAATCTTTTGGTGGTACCGTATCATAACATAATCTTTCATCCCCCCTTCTTTCTTCCAATCTTCGTTCTTTCCCATGGGGCCTTTTCCCCAAGGAGAGATGAGATATTTTTTGGGCCCCGGACACTATTAATCCAAGGCCCCTTCTTGACAGCAATGAGTATAGACATCCCAGTGCTGGGACTGAACAAATGCAGGTTGTGGAAAAAATTTGACTGAATGTTTTTACTGTGTTATGCTTGACAGTAAACGATGCTGTCTGTGGCGAGAGACCAAAGGCCCCTCTCAAAAGTTAAGTTTGCAAGAGACTCTTGTGACATCTAAAAATTTTTTCTGTTCGATGGGGTTTGCTTCACCTCGGGTGTTTTTTTCCTTTATCCGAGTCAAATTTGTTATCCTTTACTGGGAGTACCAAATCCAGTTTTTCTCTTTCAAATTCAAAAGTAATAACGCAAAAAGTACCGAGATAAAAACCTACTGGTACGGGTTCCTTCCCCTCGTTTTTTTCCTTTAACATACTTCCCGAGTGTTATTTGTTTCGTTTTCTGATCTTTTAAAGAGCGAATTTTGATTTACAATTCGCTTCCGTATTTTTTAAATCGGGGCCAAAATTTCCCCATAAAAAAACTTTAATGCTTTGCTCCCTTTCTACTGGTTTAAATTAGAGCATTGAATTCATCATCTCCTTTCATCTCTTATCCCCAACTTACTTTCAGCACTTTGACTCCTTTTTTTAACTCCCGTTTTCATCCCATTTTCAAATCTTTTAGAAGTGACCCCAGATCTTGTAATTTCGGGAAATTTTTCTGAATTGGAGACTCTTTTCCCCTGTCTGTTTACTAGAGGGGTTCTCATTTTTTCTTATATCAAATTTTGAGGAATTTTTTTAAGGAAATCTCTTATGAACTTAAATTTTCTATGTATGAGGAAAAAAATTTGGTATTGGGGGACCTTTAAAGTTACATTGGACCTACATGGGGGAACATAAAAGTCTCCAAGTTTAAAAGTGGTAGATAAAAATAACAATTGTGGTAAGTTGATTTGTGACAAACCGGTATTCCTTTTGGTTTCAATGGGATTTCCATACCCAAAATATCTATTAATTGGAAAGAGGGAATTGCCAGATAAAACCTAATTTACAGCTAACTCGTACAAACAAATATTCATCATTGGTTAGTTCCCGGTTTTTTTACATTTTGTGTACTTTAGAAACCTGTTTTAATTGCGTGGATACCACAGGCACAGTTTTTGGAACAGAGTTCCCCGATTTTCACTTTGCAAATTTTTTGTAACATTGCTGGGGTTTCCCCACTATTAATTTCTCTTTATATCAAAAAACCTTCTCTTTACTGGGATATTTTTTGTCTGTATCTGTATTTCCCTGTTTGATCTTGTAAGATTCATTTCCTATTATGCGTATATACACTTTGGGGACCCGTTCTGCTCTTCTCTCTTAAATTATTTTTAAAATCTTTAAATCATAAAAGATCTTTCCTTTTTCCTTTGGGTTTTTTTAAGTAATAATAAAAAATTTCCAAAAACAAGGATTAAATTTACGGGAGAACGTATGTTTGTCCTTTTTAAATCCACCGTACTAGCAAACCTGAAACCTTCTCTTTAAGCTTTGATCTTTCTCTGTTTTTTCACAGGTTTGGTTCATCAATGATTTATCCTTGTGTTTGAAAATTTTCAAAAAAAGTTTCAACTTCATCATTTTTTAAAAAGTTGGAAAAAAAAAACAACTTAAATGAATTTGACTTTTGGAAAAAATTTTCAAAAATGCCAATTTTTGCAAAAAAAAAAAGAAATTAAAAAATAAAAACCGTTTTCCCAAAATTTTAAAAAAAAGGGCCCTTTTTTAAAAACTCCCGAATTTACTAAAGGAGGGGGAAAATAATTTTTCTTTTAAATTTTTTGGTTATTTCCCCCCCCCCCGGGTTTTTTGTTTTTTTTTAAACAACTTTTTTTGGGTTTTGGGTTTTTTTTTTTTAAATACAAACAAATTGGGGCCCCCAACCCCCCCCCCCCCCCCCCCCCCCCCCCCCCCCCCCCCCCCCCCCCCCCCCCCCCCCCCCCCCCCCTTTTTTTTTTTTTTTTTTTTTTTTTTTTTTTTTTTTTTTTTTTTTTTTTTTTTTTTTTTTTTTTTTTTTTTTTTTTTTTTTTTTTTTTTTTTTTTTTTTTTTTTTTTTTTTTTTTTTTTTAAATTCCCTTGGAATATCAAGTCATTTTTTTGGGGGCATATTTTTTGACATTTTCTTTTTTTTGTATAATTGTATGCCCAAACTTTAAATCTTTCCATCAACTTAATGGAAAAATGTGCGGGCGTAAGGGTTTATCAAAAATTATTCCCATGTTTTGGTACCCTTGCATTTCACCCCCTTTTAAAAAAAAATCAAGCATGTCTTTTTTCCTGGGTCTAAGAATTTCGCCAAATCAAGAACCTATAAGGGAGGAACAAATCCATAAGTCCCTTGAGGGCCTTTTTTAAAACAAATGCTTTTTACTGGTTAAATTTTTAAAATCAATGTTTGAAAAATTGCCAAAGGTGCACCACCAGTAAGAAAAAACCAAATGAGCGACCAGGAATTGTACATATAAACAATGTTTGGATAAGAGGATTTCCTTCCCCATAATCTATTTTTCAAAATGCAAAAAAAAAAAGGAAAAGAAAAGAGATTCAAAAATATAAATTTTTGGAGGAAACTTTGAAGTCTTGGTTTTATCCCCAAACCAAATTTTTATTTTGGGAAAATAAAAATATTTGAATTTTATGACTTGAAGCCACAACAAAAAAAATAATCAGTGGGGTAAAATCCAAAAAATTGAGTTTTTTGTTTTCAACTTTTGAAAACCATTGTAAAGGGGGGCCCCAACCCCCCAGGCTAAGGAAAAAATTATGAACTGATTTTTGTTCGAATAAAGTTAATTGCGTGGTACAAAAAATTTGGAAGGGAAAACAAATGGCCGCCCAGCATATTAATATCAGCCCCTTTTCCAAAATTTAATCATTGATTTACTTTGAAAAGGGAAAAACACAAACAAAATGGCCAACGGCGCCCCCATTTGGATTGTACATATGAAAATTACTGATATGTATCTTTTTGTGGTCCATTATTGGAATTTTAGAAAATTGGTCTCAGCAGAAAAAGGGCCGGGGAACGATTTTGTACGCCGCATGCAGGGAGGACAAAAAAAAATCATAAGCCCCCCTTCCCAGATTTGTCTGTGGGACTAACTAGGACTTTGATAAAAACATAAATATGCAAATAGCAAACTTTCCAAAGTATCAATACTTTTAGTAGTTTTTTTAATATATATATTTTTACAGAAATTTTTCTTTTAATTTCATAAAAACTTTTAGAATTAATACTTCAAAATCAAAATTAACAAATTTTTTTTATTATGCAATCCACACCACGTCCTACCCATGAAAAAACAGGGGTGAAGATACACGAAAAATACAAAACTTATTAGTGGGTTTTTTAAAAAAATTTTCTTTTTCATTAAAAAAAAAGAATTAAAAAAATTAAAAATTTTTAATTTTTTAATATTAAAAATTTTTTTAAGAAAATAAAGATTAATAATAATATCAAATTTTGTAAAGTATGCAAGCCCCCCAAATTTACCATTTTTTTTTGTAAAAGCAACCCAAAAAAAAAAAAGCCGGTTTTTTCGCAAACAAAAAAATTTCCAAGGGGCCGTTTGGGCCGCAACAACCGCCCGCCCCAAAAAAATTTTTATAAATTAAAAGGGGGGGGAAGCCAAAACACTCAAAAGATTAAATTTTAAATTTTAGACAATTTAACACGTTTAAAAAGAACCCCATTTAAAAAAAATTTTTTTAAGGGAAGGGGTCCCCGGGGTTTTTATTTAAGGGGGGGTTTTGGGGCCAAAATTTCCCATGTAAAAACTTTAAAAAAAAAGTCAAAAAAAAAAGAAAAGGAAATTTTTCTTTGTAACGGGGAATTTAAACAGGTTTTTTTTAAATGGATAAAACATTCGGGGGGAATTTTAAAAAAACGGAACTCAAAGGAAAAAAAAAAAACAAATTATTTTTATAAAAAATTTTCCTTTTTAAAAGGGAATTTTTTGAACCCCCCCTTTTTTTTTTTAACCCCAGTCTTTTTTTTAACCCGGAAAATTTTTTTTTTAAATTTCCCACCCCCCCCCTTTTAAGAAAGGGGTTTTCAAAAATCAAAACAATTTCCCAAAAAAAAAAGTTAATTAAAATTACTTAAGAAATTAAGAAAGGTACCCCAACATAAAGGAGCCCCAACTTTAATTGAAAATTTGATTTTTTCAAATTCACAAACCGAATTAAAACAAAACCAAAAAATCCCCAAAATAATTGCTCCCAAAAAAAAGAAAATTTTTTTTTCCCAAAGGGGAAATTTATTTTAAAAAAACCAAAAATTTCAAAAAAAGAAAGGAAAAACGGCCCCTTTCCAAAAGAAAAACCGACTTACTTAGAAAAATTATTTTAGAATCTAAAATTTCCCAGGGAAAAAAAACATTGAATTTTTTTTAAACAAAGAAACCTGGGAAATTTTTTGAAAAAGGGAAAACAATTATTTCAAACAGAAAAAAAAACTTCCAAATTTGGGAAAAAAAAAACCCCAAAATTTTTTTAGCCCCCCAAAAATTTCTTCAAAAACCCAAAAAAATACATTTCCCTTTTAGAACATGTCACTATTTACTTTAATACAAACAAACTTTTT
>NC_051411.1:18866303-18893803 GCF_015228065.2 Penaeus monodon
ATATGTAAAATAAAAAGGAAATAGATATATATATATATAATATATAATAAAATTAAAGGATTTTAGGAAAATATAAAAAATAAAAAAAATTTTTATAAAAATTAATAAAAATTTTTAAAAATATTATATATGTAATAATTATATACATATATAATATATAAAATATATATATATATTATTATAATATATAAATTTATATATATATATAATAAAAATATATATAAAATATTTGTATAAATATATAATATTAAATAATATATTTAAATAATATATTATATATATATATATAAATATAAATTAAATTTAATATATGATATTATATATGAATAATATATATAATATTAATATTATAAATATATATATAATATATTATGCATATATAAAATTAAAATATAATTTAAAAATAATATCCCATATAAATATATAATAATATAATATAGATATTTTATATATTTATATTTTTAAATATATATTTATATATATATATATAAATATGCATAATTTTAAAATTATTATATTATATATATAATAATATATATATATATATAATATATATCCCTCCCCAGCGTTCCATGAAAAAGAAGCCATGACGACACTCAAGGGGAGCCCATGGCGAGACCAAAATTGTGGTATCACCCCAGAAAATTTCGAAGTACCCGAACCCAGCATAATTTTACGGCATGAATGGCGAAGGGTTCCCCCCCGGGTTTTTTACAAGACGCAAGACCAGGTGCAAGAAACGGCGTTGGTTTTCCGATGGGTGCTTGGCGAGCAAGTATTGCCCCCTTTAGTCCGAGCAGTTGAAATCGGCGAGATCCGTTCCCAGATAGTGCTTGGGGCCTTCCTTGTGGAGGCCATTAGGACCCCGCAACACCGACCGACGAAATCCGGGATCGAATCCAGGGAGAACTACCTTCCCCAGGGCGTCATCCAATTACAAACAGGAGGACCAGGCAACGAAGTCAAACATAAAGAGGAAGTTACAATCGTATAGCAGAAAGAGCAGTGGACAAAAGCTGGACGAAGTGATCTCCCAAAAAAACATTTCCTCCAAACACCAGACCTCCCTTGTGAAAACGAAAGCCTCTCGATTAGGGTCCTCCAAATTCAGCAACGGGCAATGAACGAAGGACTACTAGGACTACGTATCTCGAACCACCGCTGGAACGATAGTGATGTCGACAACGGGTTTAGTCACAAGGGAATTCACTGCCTGTGTATGGCGATGCATCGTCGCGCCCCCCCGTCGATTCCCAAGCAGATATATCTCGCGTTTGAAGGACCTCCGCGCAGAGGACATCGTAATCACCCAGGCTGATAAAGGTGGTGGCATTGTGTTATGGATAAAAGTGATTATTTACTCAAAATGAACAATTACTTTCTGATTCTTCTGTTGTACAGGAAAGTAAACGAAAGCTGAAGGGAAGATGGAGGGATGCCAGGTTCACAAGAACAAGGCGAGGGATTGTTACGTCTTGCGTTCAGCCGAAGGTTAAACGCTACTTCACCTGCTGGGAAGAGGCCCCCGCAACCCGTCCATGAGAGGTCTCCAAAGGTACACAAGCAGGCCGATCACCTTGGCACATGGCAGCTCTCCCATCCTTTGGCCAAGTATTTGGCTAAACCCCTCTCTGGCGCTATGGGGGTCATCAGTGATACCACTGAAGAACTCCGAGGGACCTCATCCAGACGTCTCCAGAATTCTGGGTATAGAAAAAAAATCTTGCAGTTTTGATGTTTGTTTAAATCCATCTTTTACAACTGTACCCACAGACGGAGCTACTCGGCAGGCAGTCGAGAGGGGGCACATGCTCCAGGACAGACGCAGGAACTCCCGATGCGAGCCACCACTTCGTTCTACTAGTAAAGTTATGTGTGGGACTTCGGCTGACTTCGAATTTGTGGGGATGAATAAACAGCAGAGTAGTGGTCTCACCATGGGGCTCCCCTTGCGTGCCGTCATAGGCTTGCTTGTTCATGGAGACGCTGGGAGGGAAACACGGGAATAATCGGCAGGCCATTCAACATGTGCTTCGATACGTGAGACGTCCTCGTCCATTGTCCCCAGGAGGTCGTGGATGGCAAATACACTAAAGCGACTCAACTCCGTTCACGAGAGAAAATCCAGTTCACCGGTGGAGGAGGAGGAGAATCAGAAACTAAACTTTCCTGGAAACCTGAATCCATCGGGGGGTGGACCGACGGCCTACGTTTCTCTGTATACAGAAAGCCTACAAAATTAAAGATGATTATATCCATTACTACTCCGCCCACAGCACCAAAACATATTCAGGGTTGTGATTGGCTTCTTCCAGGCACGAGGATCTGCAGCACGAAGTTATCGAGGATGAGGTTGCCATATAATTTAGTTATTTCATGAAAACACAAGTCTCCCAGAAGAGACTTCCTGTTTAAAACCTCAGAAAGAGGCGGAGAGCATACTTGTAAGAGCGACCCCGCCACCCGTTCTAATAATTGTCAATTTTCACCGTCATGTAATCGTTTCCCAGGGCGCTCAGCATACTTAGGCAAAGACAGTGAGTAATCGCCAGCACATCCGGGGAAAGAACAGACATCAGTACCGTGACAGAAAGCAGCCCGAAAGCACCCTTGTAGTGTTGATAGCGCCTTACCCTGCAGCAGTGCGATTACAGGATACTTTGGGAAACAGGTCCGTGGTTTTCAGCACCAGGATCAGCGAACCATCGAGTGACATCAGTCACCACAGAACTTCCAATGCCATGGCTGGTACATAGTAGATGAAGCGGACATCTACCAAACTGGAAAATGACGCAGAAATCGTCTCATGAAGGACTGAACAAACAAAAAAGAAAAATATGAAGCAGCAGTAACATCGCGACGCGAGGAAGTAATGTCAACACGATCGGTCAGGTTCAGATTATCCAGGTCAACAGCTAACAATCCTACGAGCAACGAATAGGAGGGCACAGTCAGGTTATTTTGTCAGCCACGCCTGAAATATTACCTATGAACAATTCTCTGATGTATGTATTTCTGACGAAGACGCAATCGAAACCGTGTCAAAACATCTATTGTATTGTGAAGATAGTCATTCTCATTCATACCTTGTCTACATGAATTTATATTATATATATGCATATAATATATATATATATATATATATATATAGTCTATAGCTATTATATCTATATATATAATAGATATATTGCATATATATATATATTATATATATATATATAGATGATAGATGAATATTATGGCAATAGATAGAATATAGATATATAAATAGAGATAGTGCATATAGATATATATATATATATAGATATATATGATGATACCCATATAATATATGTATATATATAATATATATATATATATATGATATATATATATAATATTATAGAGATATATATGATAATATTATAGATTATATATATATATATATATATATAGCATATAATATATAGATATTATAATATATATATATGATGACATATATATAAAAAAAAAACACAAACAAGAGATAAGATAATATATATATAATAAAGGCATATATAATATAAAGATATATATATAGAATATACTATTATATAATATAGATCATATTATATATTAAGGCTATATAATTATATATTGAGTGAATATAGATATTATATATATGATATATATATATATAGTACATATATATATATATATCTATTATATATATATTATATGCATATATATCTATATATATAGATATATATAATATATATATATAATTATAGATATAGATATATATATGATTATATATATATATATATATACTCTATATATATATATATGCAGATATATATATATATAGCATCTATATATTAATTATATATGTCATATACCTTATATATTATATAGATATAGTATATCTATATGCCAGTAATATATGCTGATTAATATATGCAAATATATGATAGATATAATATATATATATATAATGCAAAATATCATCATTAATATATAGATATATATATTATATATATATATAACATATAGTTATATATCTATATATGCAAAGGATATATATATATATATAATATATATATATGATAATTTAATATTATATATATATATATATTATATATATAGAGATTATAGATAGATATGGAGTAGTGATATATATGTATATAGATAAAAAAGTTATATATATATATATATATATATATATATACATACAGATACAGTATATAGATTACCTAGACAGGATAGATATAGATATATATGATATATAGAGATAGAATAGATATATAGATATGATAAGATAAGATAGGCATATATAGGTATAGGAGAGATAGTATAATGATATAAGTATATGGAGATAGTATATAATAAACTTATATATATATATAATATATGCAGAGATATATATGATGAGGTAAGAGAGAGATCTAAGAGATAGATATATTATGTATATAGAGAGAGTATGAATAGTTATATAGATAGCTGATAGTATTATAGAATATATTAGTAGCTATAGAATTGCAATATATGATATTATATAGAGATGGTTAAAGTAACAAAATAAAAAAAACATATGATATATATGAGGAATATATATGTAGAATAATTATGTTATAGATATATATATATGGTAGAACAGATAGATGCATAATATTAGATATATATATATCTTATATGTATAGATATAGATATATTCGTATATATATATAGGCATATCATATATAGATTGAATAGATGATATGTTGAGGTAAATTGCATGATATAGTAGAGATAGAGAGATATATAGAGAAGTATATTAGATATTATATATATTTAGATTATTTATATATATATATTATATATATCTATGCATATCGATATAGATATATATATCTATATAGATATAATATATATATGCAATATATATAATTTTTATATAATTATGCAAGATATAATATTATATATCATCGGATATATATATATATATTAAATATATATATATATATATATAATTTATATGAGAATAGACTGTGCATAGATAGAGATAGATGCAATATATATATAGTATATATGTATAATATATATAATATATAATATTTGCTAGATATAGGCATATAGATATAGATAGTGATTCATTATATATAGTATATATATATATATATCTAATTTATATATATATGCATATATACACGATATATAGAATATATATAATATATTATATTATCTTGATTATATATGTATATTTCTAGAGATACTAGATAGATAGTCTGATTAGATAGTAATATGATTAGTATATAATATTATAAAAAATATATATATTATATAAATATATTATATATATATATATAATATATATATTTATTATATATACATCATATATATATATAAGATATATATAATATATATATATCTAGAAATCTATAAGCTAAATATATATATAGATATATATATATATATGTATATGATATATTAGACATATATGCATATATATTATATAGGCATATTATAGATATAATAATATATTAGATTATAGTATATGAGATATGTATATAGATGTCATATAATAATTATATATAGTATCGATAGAGAGAAGTATTAGTATATATGTATGTAAACAATATATAGATATATGTTAGATATATAGGATAGTATAGAAAAAACATATAATATAAACATATATATATAGATATATATAGATATATATCTTTATCTATATTTATATTATATATATGAATATATATCAGAATATAAATATATAGAACTATATTATATAATAATATATATATCATATATAATATAGATATATATACATATATATTTATATATATATATATATATATATATAAATATATATTTATCTATATATGAATACATATAAGAATGTATATATGAATATATATATACATTTATTTATATATACATGAATATAATATATACATATCACACACACACACAATAAATTAAATATAAAAGTTTAGACATTTATATAGCTAACAAAAAATTTATTACACTATCTGTATTACTTGTTATGCATCAATTCTTAGAAGATTATTTACTGTAGAAAACTAAGCAAACAAGATGATGTTTTTTTTGTATTCAGGATAAACATAATGTGTTAACCCAATCACCCCGGATTTATGTTCTGTCCCTTGTAGGTTTTTGTGAATTTTGTTACATACAGATGGCTCCACATGTGCTTCAGCCTCCAAGGAGTCTATCAGTAGGCCTACTGACTGATCTTGATTCCCCATTCCTGAATGCGGGAAAATGCGTTTTTCCTGTTAAACAATTGATATCAATACTGTTTTATTGTTTAAGGATGTTATGATTATTAAAGTAGTATTAAAATCTTGTTAACATTTAAGACAATGAAATAATCCAAAAGATCTTTCCCAAAAGTCCGGAAAAGGTAAACAGGGACAAAGGTCAGACTAATAGTGACCCCTTGATGACTAAGCACTTGTAGTGCCATCTATGTGTGAATCCAATAAATAAACCTGTGTTACAGTGGGCATGGCATGTATTCTTGCCAAACGTGGCAATTGGGTTAAGGCTGTCTCTCTGTTCTCAGCATTGTCCAAGCCCTACGCACCATGGAATGACGCAAGACTTGATTCCCATTCAGCCGAGACTTAAGACAGCTTCAGTGGCCTCTAATTTTCTAAAGGGAGATGGAATTCTCCCTTGTCCTTAGGCGTACGCCAAGCATAAATTATAAAATCTTGATATATAGCGGTATATATATATGATATAGATATATATATTATAGGATAGATATGATATTATGATATGCATTATATATAGATGCAATATATATAATATGAATAATTTTTGATAGATATATAGAAGATATATATACATCGATAACATAGTATATATATAGTATAGATAGTATATAGGAGAGAGTCTTAGAGATATATACATATAGATATAATAGATATATATAGACATATATATATAATATATATATATATACATATATATACATATATATACATATATATACATATATATACAGATATATACATATATATATGTATATATTATATATATGTAGAATATATAATGTATTATATATATATATATACTATATATATATTATATAGATGTACTAAATACTATATTATATATATAATATATGTATATATATCATACAATATACATATATGGATATATGTAGATATGTATATATGTAATATAGATGTATTATTAATATATGTATTATATATATCTTCTAGTATATATTATCGATATAATCTAGATATATATATATTATATATATAATTGTATATGTATATGTATATCGATATATATATATATATATAATAGATATATATATTATATATGAGATATATAGTACTATCTGTGGGCATATATATAGATATGATATATAGAATATAATAGAGATATATGATCTCATATATATATGGGAGATAGATATATATATATAATATTTTATATCTACTAAGTCTATATATTTTATATAGTAGATATAGTGTATATAATATATGTATATATATATATATATATATTATATATGATATTATATATATGTATAATATCTAGTTTATAATAGGTATATATTATATATAGTCTATATGTATATCATATATATAAAGATATGATATTATATATATAGAATTATATATTGATATACACAGAGAACACCACCCTACACCACACATATATATATATACTATAATAATATAATATATATTAATATATATATAGTATAGTAAGATATACTTATATATACACACAGATACTGATTACAATAGATATACGATGTTTAGAATATAGAAATAGATAGATATAATATAATATATAGAAGTATATAGACACAGCATACCAGAACTGAGATAATAGATACCTAGATAGAGATTTATATGATCTATATATATATATATAGATAGATACACCCTATAACATACATCTAATATATAGCATATATATATATATATATATAGGTGTATATATATATATTATCGATAATATATATATATATAGATATGTATATATATGATATATAGATTTATATATATATATAGCATATATATATATATATGGATATACTATATATATATATATATATATGTAATCTATATGTATATATATATATTATATATAATAGATATCTATATATTATATATATGTATATAATATAATATATATATATATATATAAGATATATATATTATTATATTATATTATATACATAATTAATCATCAAAGGGGCTAACATGCCACAGTAGTTGCTACAGTCCAATCAATCCCCTTACCCCCTCCAAAGAGGGATAACGACTCCACTCAGCAGGTCAGGGGAATGGAACCAGACTGTCAGATGGAAGTCAAGACCATGTACAAGCCCCATGCCATAGGTTAACCCCCAGCCTTTAACAGTACAGCAAGGATATCACAAACTGGAGGTTCTACCTGGTACATCTGCTCAAAATAAGGCAGCCTAAACATATACAGATACCAACTATGATCGGAGATGATTCTTCATCTGCTAAGAGGGTTTGGTTGTCTAATTTTCTCAAGATTGGTAGGCAGGCATGAAGGAATTTACTAAGAAATTGGCTCACCTCAACCTTCAACCTCCTCAGAAGATTCTGAGGAACTGTTTCCTTGTCTCTTTCAGTAGTGTCGGAGCTTGTGCACCAAAGTAATACGTGCAAATCAGATTAAATATATAACATGTATTGAGATATATGTTGATGTAAATATATATCAGCATGTGTGCGTTCGTGCGTGTCTGTGTGTGTGTGTGTGTGTGTGTGTGTGTGTGCTGTGGTGTGTGTGTGTGTGTGTGGGTGTCATGTGTGTGGTGTGTAGGGCATGTGTGGTGTGCATGTGTCTGTGTGCATGGTCTGTGTGAATTTGTCTGTGTGCAGGTCTGTTGTGCATGTGTCTGTGTGCATGTGTGTGTTGTGCTTATGTGTGTGGTGTGGTGTCGCATGTGTGTGTGCATGGCATTGTGTCGTTGCGGTGCATGGCCGTGTGCATGTGTGTGCGTCGATGCATTGGGTGTTGCGTGGTGTGTGAGTGTGTGTGCGTGTGTGTGGTGTGTGTGTGTGTGTGTGTGGTGTGTGGGTGTGTGGGTGTGTGTGTGTGTGGTGTGGTGTGTGGTGTGGTGTGGGTTGTGCGTGTGTTGTGTGTGCCGAATAGATGTGTGTGTGTGCATGTGTGTGTGGCATGTGTGTGTGGCAGGGTGTGTGGAATATGGAGTCTGTGCTAGGAAAAAACAGTCTCTAGATAATGTAAATCAAATGACAAATATGGATATAGGAAAATGGCAAAAAAAATTAAAATGCTTACCTATACAAAAAAGATAAAATATACAGCAAACAGGAGGCAAAGAGTCTTGTTACCACACGAGTGTTCATGTGTCCATAGCCACAAGCCGCACACCCAATAACTGTCATTGTAAGCCTAATGCCCGGATTTTTGGTCAGTGACTGCTGGATGCAACCAGATCCTAAGGGGTTAACCAGTGCCTTAACCCCATACCAAACACTAGTTGACGTTTCTTTTCAAAACTGTAATAATCAAGAGGGTGAAAGCAACTATTCATAAAGATATCTCAGAGCACTGGAAGGCATAATCAATGTTATATATGTTGTTTTGCTCAGTAAGAAGGGGAGGGAGAATTGGAAAAATGTGAAGGACAAGTAAGAAAGTCCAAAATAAACCAGCACTTATCATTTCATGACTGTAGGTCTACAGTTAACTTCTAACAAAGCTAGACTAAGTGAACATACGAATGAGTCTTCTGATCCTGGCAAGGAATGACTAGTGTTGCACTCCCATAAACAAATTTCTGATCATAAATGACCGGCTAAGGAACATACATAAATTTTGTCCCGAGTCCTTTCGTAACTATTCTCACTCATGAAATTATTCAACATTAATTTGTATTACTCGAAATGTAATCTTTCATTATCTAGCAATACAATAGTAGGCAATACTGGTCATTCACTTTTCGGAGGCTACTGGCTCCACAAGCCAATCTCCTAAATGTAAATAACCAGCTATACTTGTATCACAAAATACACTAGCGTGAAGAATGAACACATACTGTCATTCGCCAATAGTTCTCTAATCGCAATTTATAACATAAATCTAAAATAAGAAACGGATATTTACTATCTGCCCCGGTAGCAGTCACTCACCGCATTTTAAAACTATGAAACGACAGCGTTTCCGTCAAACATTGTTGCTCCTCATCACCTGGAGACGTTATGTTACTGCTGTTTACAATTCTAAGTATTGAAATATATATACCTATCTTGACAGAAAAAAAATAACCATAATATGCCTTAGTTATAAGCTCTTAGTATAGAAAATAAATATTTGCCAGTGTAGATTCCACTTTACACATTTTATCTTCTTATGGTATTGCATCATTCATTTTTAACAGGCAAAATCATCTGCATTATAGAATACGCAGTACAGTCAACAAAAATTATTTTAATGAAATAAATTTTCTCTTTTTTTTTCTTCCTTCCATTTCTCTCTTCATATTATATAGATAATAGATATATATATATATATATATATATATATAGAGAGAGAGAGAGAGAGAGAGAGGGAGGTAGAGAAGAGAGAGAGAGAGGGAGAGAGAGAATGGCGGTATATATTGCATAATATGTATATATATGATATATATATATATAAAATTATATTATATATATATAGGATATTTATCATATATATATATATATATATAAAATATATATATATGTAGTTATGTATGTAGTATATATATATATATTATATATATATATATAGATATAAAATATCATTAGTAAATATGTAAATACTACTATATAGCATAGAAAAATATATGTATATACGTAAATATATATATATATATTATATAATAATATATATATAATATATATGTATATATATATATAGATATATAATATATGAATATATATATATCTGTGTGTGTGTGTGTGTGTGTGTCGTGCGTGTGTAAATATAAAATATAACTATATATGTATATATATATGCAATAAATGAGATATAAATGTATATATGGTATATATATATATAATATATATATATATATATATATAGTATATGTATATATATTATATATTATATATATATATAAATATACTATTTGTGTGTATATGTGTGTGTGTGTGTGTGTGTGTGGCTGTGTTGTAAATATATATTATAAGCCCACTGGGTGTACATAACCCAGCAGCGTTATGGGTCCGAAGTGTGCACCGTTGGAGACTAGCCCTCCCCACTTCCAGGGCGATCCCCTCTGTGGGCGAGACAACCCCTTCCACACCTCCAAAGAAGTTCCCGCCAAAAACAAATACATACAAATACATCATCATCTTACAAAGAGCCACCTGCCGTTTATTTAACACACCAGTGACTCATCAAGCTGACTCAACTCCCCACAGCCATCCACTGCCATACTGTTCAGCTGGTCCTCCTCCCGCTGCTTTCGTCTTATCCCCCCCAGATCTTGTTTCCTCTTCCTCCACGAGAATGTTCCTGGGCCGTAGTACTCCAACAGGGCAGCTCCCGGTATCAACCACGTGGGTGTTCTGAGACCCACGGCGGATTCTCTAGGTCATGGAAGTCTCGTAAGCTTTCAGGCACGGAGTTTAGGAGTAGTCCTTTCTGCGGGCAGGGTGGTAGCTGCTCCAAATCCTCGTCTCGAAAGACCTCAAAGACAATGAATGTCCTAGGGGGACAAGGGCGTGTCCTCACTGCAGACCCGCAAGAACCTCTCCAGCAGCCTTCTAGCAAAATAGGGTGTTACACAGGCGAAGGGCATAATGGCGAACTGCCACAGGCCCTGGCCAAAGGAGCAGGCGCTGAAATGCCTTTAGCTTCCTTGAAATCTCACTTGTGGAGCCACACTTCAAGTTTGTGTGGAGGACAAACGATCGTTGCCAGTTGTGTCAGCAGTTCAACAACTTGAACTAACTCTATTGATCAACAAGCTCTACGGGGGAGTGGCCAGTCCTCAGCAGCATCAATGAGTGAGAGGCATCTAACAGTTACGGGAACCTGACGTCCAGTCCCTCGGTCACTGCTACAAAGAGCACTAATGTTTACATAAGTGTTAGTATGCAATCTATTTTTTTTTTTTTTTTTGTTTTTTTTTGACAGTCAAGGATACCTTACGAGCTATGTTTATAATTATAAAGTGGATAAAACACATAAGTATAAAAAAGATACATTATGGTTGATCATAGATAGTATATATCAAAGATTGTGAATCGCCCACCAATCCTCAAAGGCATCCAAGGCAGTGGTGCAGGTTTCTTGATACCCAGCAATGGAAAACAGTCTTGGAACACCTAGACTCAAAACTCTGCCCTGATCTGAGGTAGTTCCTGCATGTAATTCACAAGGCCTTGCCATTGTTTACTGCCTTGTGATGGGGAGTTTTTTTGGATAAAAAAAAAAAAAAAAAAAATTTATGACATGTCAATTGGTTGATATAAATCCATCATCACAAAATAAATCCACTTCCTCTGTGTGGTGATAGGGATTGCCCTACGCTGTCCACAGGCCACCCTCTCCAGGGAGCGCCAGCTGTACAGCGGAGGGGCTCGGTCTCCTCACTGGCCCATACATGCACAACCCAATTCACAAGTGCGACACACTATTGCACCATCTCGTCTCATTCCCACCCATAGAAGATCTGCCTACAGTCCTTTTTACCACCGCGAGTGATACCCCCAGCAAACTCATGTATAAGGTCTGCTTCAAGGGCATGACGCCCGAGCACCACCTAGTAACTTGGTTGTAAATGAGCATCATCCCAGTGCCGCTGTAAACACTTAGGCCTCCAGGTGCAAACATGGTCCCACTGATGCTTCAAGTTTTGGTAACAAGGGTTTTGCTGTGTACTGTGGGCCAGCCAGGATGTTCTGGGGTATGCCTTCATCACCGATAATGGGAGTTAGATCTCGTTCTCCCTCGTGCCCATCGCCATCTCTCCTCGACGTCTACAGTCTCCCAAACCTGCAGCTGATGACAAGCGGGCGGGATAACATCGTCCCTCCCAAGTAGTGAGGGACAATCTGGGTCACAATGGCTAAGGCTGTCTTGGTTTGACTGTGACACGATGGGCCGATGCTGGAACTCCTAGTGAGATGCTCAAGCCACCCAATCACTGCACCAGCGTTCTTCAGTTACTTTGAAGTCTTTAACAATTTCAGGGCAGCATGGTGCGTGAGAAAAAGAAGGATGGAAATGCGTGGTGCTTTTTCAATTATGCATACAGTTCTTTTACAGGTCACAAAATAGTTTCTTATCAGATCTTTTCGATCCTTAACCTGTGACAGGACAGCACAAGACCTCAGCATGTATATATATGTATATATAAGATATATATTATACAAAATATACTATATACACCATATATATACATATATATTATATATTATACAACATACCTTCCAGACATACATATAGATTACATTTAAGTGCATATATGTAAATATATATATATATATATATGTATTATTATATATCTATAATATACATGTGTGTTGTGTGTGTGTGTGTGTGGTTGTGTGTGTGTGTTTGGTGTGTGTGTGGGTGTCTATAATATATATCTATATATCATCTATATATATACTATATATATATAATATATATATGCATATGTATGTAAATGTAGATTATATACATACACATATCACATATGTAATTATCATCATCATCATGAAGGGGTAACACCATCCACCCTTCCTTCCAGCCACAAGGGCTCTTCATGGCGAGTCCAAGGCAGGCTTAGGCACATCTATAATTTATCGCGAGGAGTTATGGTCGAGGCTGCTTCTTAGTCGTCCACGGGCCTCCTCCACCAGGATTGTCTTGGAAGGAGACAACCTGATGACGAGGATCATCCACAGGAAACGAGTTAGATATAGACTATGTAACGAATGTATGATAACTCTCTGTGACTTCTACCAGTCCCACATCAAGCATGGATCTACTGAAACTGAACATTGGGGTACCCTAAACAGCCCCAAAGTCCGAATCTTGGGCTTAGTCAGGAAACATCTCAGCTAGGGCATTCGTTTCATTGCTAAATGTATCAAGAGCTGCCACCAGAGATTCTAGAGACTCAAATCGGATAGCAACATCGTCGGCAAATCAAGGTCTGCGAATTCTTTGGTGCAAGGACACAGCTTTGCACTCACCCACAATAAACAGGGAAGAAATTCAACAGACTCTCATTATTTTTACAGCACTTCAGTAACTATATAAAGGGAATTACTATTAGGCCAATAATTCCTTTGTTGGAATTCTTATAAGGCCTCAGAATCGCCAATAAGCGACTCTCGATGCATCAGAGTCAAGTTGCCTTATTGAGGTCGATGTAGGCTGCAGTAAGTCATGACGAACTAACGACAGCATTCCAGAATTACTTGAAGCGCAAAGAATGGTCTATTGTGGGACTGCCAGGAGTGAATCCAGATTGCTCGGTCTCTGGTTGCATTAGTAGGTGGTCTTAGATCCATTTCAGAGAAAGTGGTTGAAAACCTGCAGGTATACTAAGGTAGTATATGACGCAGTAGTGCTACAGTTACACGATCCATTTTCCCCTTCCACAAAGGGGATAAAGGGATCGTTTTGCAAGTTGCAAGTTTGCAGTTTGCAGTTCCTTTTGGCTAGTTCAAAACAGTGATATCACTTATGCCTTCGGCTATCCAATCTTCAGTTTAGAAATCACCATCCTAAACCTTCAGTTAGGGTCTGGAGGTTCCTCGCTGAGGGGCGGGCGGCTGGAGATGGCTATGGACTACTACTAGAGTTGACCATCGCCACGGCCGACTAGTAGTAGGTGTACCCTTGAGAGGGCAGCCACCTCAACTCCTAAACCTCTTCATTGACCATCGCCCCTCAACAGAGGGAAGGGGTGAATGCAAACCAGATTGCCAAGATAGCAGTCAAGACTGCATGCAAAACCCTGTGATGTAGATCACTGCCAGCCTTTTGCAGTTCAAAGGGATATCAATTATGCCTGGACTTACCCAATCGTCCAGTTAGAAATCATCATCCTAAACAGCAGTTAGGGTTTGGAGGTTCTCGCTGATGGGCGGGTCCGGGTACAGGAACTGTGATACCACTTGCATCCAAACTAAACTGCTGGAGATTCTACAGTATAGCGCTCAAAATGGGTCCAACGGTCACGAACCCCAATATGATACTGAGATGATCTGTCTGCAATTGAGGGACTGCAGTCATTCCAAGGAGGGCTTGGAGTTCGTGCTTCTCAGGCTTGGTAGGAGGGTGAAAAGTCATTACCAAGAAATGGCCTTAACTTCGATGAAAATGTTCTTTGTCCTCTCAGCAGTGTCCGCCCTATACACAAGGATGGTGCAAGGTCCTGCATTGCCATTTAGCCAATCCATGCGACAGGTCAGTGGCCTCCAGATATTCCAGGAAATGAAATCTGGCCTTACCTCGAGCGCTCGCAGGACTCCTGCGTTGCTTGAATGTTTTGTGCTTGTAGGACTCCAAGAGAGCCAACTGGGTCCCGTCAAGGTTATCAAAAGTTCTGTGGGACTTTGATTCCGAGACTTGCCATGACGAAACCGTCGCGGCACCACTCCTCCTCCCTCAGGCCTGTCCAAGTGAACACATTAGAAGATCACTGGAAGGGACAGGAGTTTTGAAGTGGACCCGTGGCGTAGCCACAACCAGACTATGGTCAGTGTCACAGGAACTCTCATTCCCAGTAAACCCCAGTAAACCTCGCGCTAGGAATCAGGCTCCGAGCCATGGGGACCGGCAGACATATAGTAGCCAGCTCAGTCACAGATGGATATTGCACGAAGTCGCTCAGAATATGCAAATGTCTCGCCAGGGGACAATTGTCTGACAGGATGTGAGTTTGGCGGAGAACGCTTCTTTCACATGGAGTTTTCAATCATGGTAGGAGTGTACCACAGCAAAGAGACATCTAAAGCCACAAAGCACGCTTCAGTCTCAATGCCAACATACGCTCCTCAACTGTGTTACTTCAAGTACGAGTGTGAAGTCTGCTGCTATAGGCCTAGCCAAGAGGTGGCAGCGACGCCTCCCAAGAAGGCATGGCGAGAGCAATTAACACTAGTATAGCGTTACCCACCACCCTTCAAACTCTGAGCAATGAAGCACCCACTCAGACCATATATATATAATATATAATAGATATATATCTATAATATATAAGATATATATATATATATATAGTATGTAGAATAGTATAAGTATGAATATAAATATATATTTATATATATGTATATATAATATATATGATATGTATATATATATGATATCTATAGATATATATATCTATATATATACACACACATATATACACTCACACCTTATTATATAACTTGTACACACAACACACACCACACACACACAAACCACACACACACACACACACACACGACCAACACACACACAAACACACACACACACACACACTAATGATAACATAAGATATAATATATATTATATATATTATATATATATATATCTATATCATATAATAATATATGATATATATGGGTGTGTGTGTGTGTGGTGTGTGTGTGTTGTAAAATACATATACACACATACTATATATAGATAAAAGAATATATAGATATATAGATATAATATATATTTATATTATATATTACATATATATACACAATATACAAACACACACATCTATTGTGGATGTGTGTGTGATTGTGTGGGTGTGGTGGTGTGTGTGGTGTATGTGTGTGTGGTGTGTGTGTGGTGTGTGTGTGTGGTGTGTGTTGTTTATATATGTAATGTGTGAAGATGGAATAATGCAATTCAGCATTGAATAGATCCATTGACAATCCGCTACCCGGACTCGAACCTAGATCACTCCGGCATATATATACATAATAAAATATAGTATGGCTGGTTTGGTACTTGGTCCTCCGGTGTCCTACCCGGATTTCACCTAGGTACGACGTCCTTGGTCGGGGCAGGATGTTATATGAGCTATCTTACCCAATGCGGCCAATTGGACACGGTTATTCTCATCTTCAATATAGATATCTATATACTACGATATAATAATATATATAATAATATATATATATAGATATAGATATAGTATACACACACCTCACGTACTTCAGTTTCGAATTTTCTAAAATCTCGCTATCATACTAGGTATATGAGTAGATAGGTAATGCTTGAAGCTAATAGATCTAGTTGCACACATGTGGATATGGTAGGTTAGCACTGGCCCTATGGCATTATGTTGGTGAGTGTGTGAATAATATATATATATTAGATATAGATAGAGATAGATATAGAGAATATATCGAATATATATATAAAAAATATATAGTATGTATATATAGTCATAGTAATAATGATATTATCTATATATACATATATATATAAAAACATATATAGATGGATATAGAGACACAATATATTATATTATATATATATATTATAATAGTATACTATAATATATGATATATATAAAACTATTATATGTTGATATATACATTACATACATAGATATATATATCATATAAGTATCTATATAATATAAATTTATAGACTATATATGATATATAAAGTATATATAATATATATGCGTGTTATATAGATATATATATATATATAGATATATATATATATATATATTATATATATCTATATATATATATACGTGTCTATGCGATATGTATACTATAGTGTGTGTGTATGTGTGGTGTGTGAGAGAGAGAGAGAGAAGAGAGAGAGAGGAGTGTCTAGAGAGAGGGAGAGAGAGAGAGAGAGGAGAGATCGGAGAGAGAGAGAGAGAGAAGAGAGAGAGAGAGACACACACACACACACACACACAAACTAAACACATGGCCACAACCACACACACACACACAACACAACACACAACACGACCACACACACACACGTCACACCACACCTATATATATAGTATATATATAGTAATAGTATATATAGATATATAGATATATATATAGGTATTGTTAATGTATATATATTAGATATAGTAAATATAGTATATATATATATAATATATATATATAATAATATATATATATATAGTATATATATATGATAGTATAACGTGTGTGTGTGGTGGGTGTGTGGGGATGTGTGTGTGTGTGGTGTGTATACACTACCACAAACACACGCACAACACACACACACACACACACACAACCCACACAACACACCACACACACCACACCACATACAAACCACACACAACACATACACACACATCACACACACACACACACACATCACATATGAAAATATATATGTATATATACATATACATATATATAATATATATATAGAATATATAATATATATAATAAAGATATATAATATATATATATATATAAATATATATAAAAAAAATAATATAATAAAAAATATAAGAGAATATATATATATAATATATAATATATGATCTCTATATATATATATATATATGTAGGTAAGAAGCATATATATGCAAAATACATATATACATATGTATACCACATATACATATATATTGTATATGTATATAAAGATATATATACTTATGCTAATAATAATATATAGATATAAACAATTATATATGTTTACGTACAACATACATACATACATGCATATATATATAGTATATATAGCATATATTATATAATAATATATATATATATTATATATATTATATATCTATACTATATAGGTATGTGTGTGTGTGTGTGTCGTGTGTGTGTGTCGTGTGTGTTTGTGTGTGTGTGGGTGTTGTGTGTGTGTGGAGTGTGTGTGTGTGGGTGTGTGTGCGTGTTATTTATTTGGGCATGTATATATATATATAATATATATATATATATATATATATAATAATATATATACATATAAACACAACATATCTGTGTGGGTGTGTGTGTGTGTGTATTGTTGTAATATGCTAACTTACATACATAATACAATATATATTCTAGCCGTAGGTCTGGAGTAACTGGGCTGAACTTGTTGCATTATGTGCAAAATCTAGGGCTGAGAGAGATAACCAGGACCCTACGACCATTCTTTACCAGAGAAATGCATTGGGTATTCTAGGGTCTGCAAATAAAAAAACTGTTGTCTGTAGTTTCCTTGAAAAATATAAATGTTCCTTCTCAATCATCAAAGCTAATGAAAGGTATATCACACTTTTTATATTCTTGTATGATTCGAGTGTGTAATTAGAGATTATTTTATGTAACAAAACTTAAACATAAAGAAGATGCTCTGTGTGGTATCAGGATAAACATCTTACGTTCAGGCCCATCCTGACACGTGGCTCAAATCCCTAAAAAGGAACCCGTCACCTCAGGAAAAGGGCGTTTTTTGTTAGCGTGTATGATGTTATCTGACCTGGACTGATCCGTCAGTCGGTCAAAAGCACAGCTGTGTTAAGGTCGGCTAAGCCCCCCTCCGGGGCTCTTTCCCTGTCCTTCCGATCCCCGGGCAGGTGACCAACACCGTGACCCCGCACGGCGCTTTACCCTAAGCCAGTCCTCGTAGGTGTGTTCAACCCCTTTTCTGTGTCGGAGTCGCAACTACGTTGATTACCATTGATATTCTACCAATGTCCATAGCCTCTTACAGACTGGGTGTATGGAGTGGTCCTACAAGTCCTTTCAGTCGCAGCATGAATGCAAACCTTTAGAAAGAAAAAAAACCCGCTAAAAACCGGCTTTCCAAGACATGTCCTAAAAAAAAAAACAACAAAACATGTAAGTGCATGTTTGGGTCTTCCCTTGCCCCCCCCTTTCTATTCTTTTCCACTTCCCTTCTACCCATAAATTTGTTAAGCCGTGGTTTTGTGGTAAAATACTGCGACAGCCAATGGGCACATTTCACGCCTATTCTTTTGACCTCAGATGGCACCAACTGTCCCCTGTGATTGCGTATGGGTGGCTCTGGACCTGACCTTCGATTTCTCTCTTTCCCGGTCGGTGGCGACGTGTGTAGAACGGTCAAGAAGATGACCGCTGAAGTTTCATGTAATTGGTGTTGGGCTTTTTTGAACAATTGGATAACTGTGGCACGGTTTCATTGCTTTGTGGGTGACGCCATTCTATCGGCACAAGAACGGAGATTGTATACGCATATTTCATATAATTTATTATTTGAGTATAGTGTATTGACAGGATTGCTCCGATATACCCGGGTGGATAACACTTCAATAGGGAAATTTTTCTGACGTAGGTAACAGGTAAAACCGAAGTTATTCGTTCGACGGCAACTTTTGAGTTGGTGTAACCTGTGGTTACGCTTCCGATTGAAATAAGGCAGGATCTAGGGTTTAAGCTAATAGAAACATTAGTCGCGTATAATCACACCCTTCGCACCGTATCGGAAGTCACTGCAGTTTTGGAGTAATTCCCAGGGGTCGTGTGATTTGTGATAATTTAGATACCCTTAGGGAATGTCCACGAGCGCGCATCACAGATACGAGAAACGAGAAGATCAGGTTAGTTATAGATTTTTGGCTTATATATGCGTCAAGTGTAGGTATTTTGGGTATAGGATCCCCTGTCGATGAAGTCTAACAATGCATAGCTAGACATGTAACTTTGATGCTAATATTCTGGCCTGAAATATTGCTTGCTTAAAAAGCTGCAAATATGTTTGTCATGTCACCATCATTCATGTGTACATTCTGTTGCATATCATAAATGTGAATTCATTGTGGTAGTGAAATAATTGTATAACTAAGCATGCTAATTTATCTCAGTCTATAATAATTCATGTTTCGTGATTCGTTCGCTGTGTGAGGTCACTCTCCACTTTTCACTGATCTCACGCTCGTGACATTATTTATTCTCGTGTGACGAAAATTGGTCCAAGTAAATCTTGCGGTTGCCGTTTCGTTCCCTATCTACTTCATATTATCAGAGGACAGTGTAGTTCAAGCCAGGGTCCCAACATGATCTGAGATGATCTATCATCTGCAAAGAGGGCTTGGTGTCTAATTTTCTCAAAGCTTGGTAGGCAGGATGAAGGACATTTACTAAGAAATGGCCTCCACCTCAACCTTCAACCTCCTCAGCAAGATTCCTGAGGAACTGTTCCTTGTCTCTTTTCAGTAGTGTCGGAGCTCTGTGCACCAAAGAATAGTGCAAATCATATATAAATATATAAACATGTATGTAGATATATGTTGATGTAAATATATATCAGCATGTGTGCGTGTGCGTGTGTGTGTGTGTGTGTGTGTGTGTGTGTGTGTGTGTGTGTGTGTGTGTGTGTGTGTGTGTGTGTGTGTGTGTGTGTGTGTGTTGTGTGTGTGTGTGTGTGTGTGTGTGTGTGTGTGTGTGTGTGTTTGTGTGTGTGTGCTTGTGTGTGTGTGCATGTGTCTGTGTGCATGTGTCTGTGTGCATGTGTGTGTGTGCATGTGTGTGTGTGTGTGTGTGTGCGTGTGTGTGTGTGCGTGTGTGTGTGTGCATGTGTGTGTGTGCATGTGTGTGTGTGCATGTGTGTGTGTGAATATGGAGTCTGTGCTAGGAAAACAGTCTCTAGATAATGTAAATCAAATGACAAATATGGATATTGGAAAATGGCAAAAAAAATTAAAATGCTTATACATAAAAAGATAAAATAACAGCAAACAGGAGGCAAAGAGTCTTGTTACCACACGAGTGTTCACGTGTCCATAGCCCACAAGCCGCACACCCAATAACTGCTCATGTAAGCCTAATGCCCGGATTTTTGGTCATGTGACTGCTGTGATGCAACCAGATCTAAGGGGTTAACCAGGTGCCTTAACCCCATACCAAACAATAGTTGCTTTTTCTTTTCAAACTGTAATAATCAAGCATGGTGAAAGCAACTATTTCTCAAAGATATCTCAGAGCACTGGCAAGGGCATAACAAATGTTATATATGTTTGTTTTGCTCAGTAAGAAGGGAGGGAGAATTGAAAATGTGAGGACAAATAAGAAAGTCCAAAATAACAATGCACTATCATTTCATTGACTGTAGGTCTACAAGTTCAACTTTTAACAAAAGCTAGACTAAGTGAACATACGAATGAGTCTTCTGATCCTGGCAAGGAATGACTAGTGTTGCACTCCCATAAACAAATTTCTGATCATAAAGAACCCAAAGGAACATACTAAATTTTGTCCCATCCTTTCAAACTATTCTCACTCATGAATTTTTTCACTTAATTTGTATTACTCAAAATGTAATCTTTCATTATCTGAAATAAAATGTGGGCAATACTGGTCTTCACTTTTCTGGGGGCTTACTGGCCCCAAAGGGCCAATCCCTAAATTAAATACCAGCTATACTTTTATCACAATCCTAGCTTTGAAATGCACATACTTCATTCGCCAATAGTTTTAATCGCCCATTTATAACAAAAAATCTAAATAAAAACGGATAAGCTACTGCGGTAGCAGCCACTCACCGATTTTAAAATTATAAAACGACACGTTTCGAAACATTTTGCCCCTCATCACCTGGAGACTTTTTTTTCCTTTTTTACAATTCAAAATTATGAAATATATATACCTACTTGACAGAAAAAAAAAAACCAAAAATAGCCTTTAGTTTTAAGCTTTTATATAAAAAATTTAAAATAATTTGTCCGCTGTAGATTCCTTTACACTTTTATTTCTTAGGGTTTGCATCATTTTTAACGGGCAAAATCATCTGCATTTTAAATACCGGGACGTAACAAAAATTTATTTTATGAAATAATTTTTTTCTCTTTTTTTTTCTTCCTTCATTTCTCCTTTCATATTTATATTAAATATATTATATATATTATATATATATATAGAGAAGAGGAGAGGAGAGAGAGAGGAGAAGAGAAGAGAAGAAGAGAGATAGGGGCGGTAATATGCATAATTGTATATATAATATATATATATATATATAATATATATATAATTTTAATATATATATATATTATATTTATTATATATATTTTAATATGTATTTGTATGTTGTATATATTATTATATATATATATTTATATATATAAAATTAATTTATATGTGTGTGTGTGCTATGTTATATATATATATAATATATTATAAAATATATATTATTTTTATGTAAATACCTTATAAAATTATAAATATATATGTAAAACCGTAATAATTTAATTATATATAATATTATATATTATTTAAAAATATTGTATATATATATATATATTATATATTATTATATATATATATTTTGTGTGGGTGTTGTGGTGTGTGCGTGTGTAAATATAAATATATAAATATATATGTCTTTTTTCATAAATGTAATATAATGATTATGTTATATATTATATATATAATTATTATATATATATATTTGATATATATATATTAAAATTTTTAATATTATTTAATTTGGTGAAATGTTTGTGTGTGTGGGGTTGTGTGTGGTGTGTAAATATTTTATTAAGCCCACTGGTGCACATTACCCCCGCCCGCTATGGGCCCGGGGGTGTGCACGTGGAGACTACCCCTCCCATTTCCCAGGGCGATTTCCCCTCTGGGGGGCGAACACCCCCTTTCCCACACCCCCAAAGTTTCCCGCCAAAAACACATACTACAATACATCATCATCTTTACAAAAGGCCCCCCTGCCGCTTTTTTTTAACACCACCAGTGCTCATCCTGACTAAAACCCCCCCAAAGCCCACCCCAACTGGCTCACGGGTCCCCCCCCCCCTTGCTTTCGTTTTCTCTGATCTTGTTTCCTCTTCCCCCGAGAAGTTCCTGGGCCGTAGTACCCCCAACAGGCAGTCCCGTTATCAACACGTGGGTGTTCTGAGACCCACGGGGGATTCATAGTCCAGGGGAAAGTCTCGTAAGTTTTCCCGGCACGGGGTTTTGGGTTAGCCCCCTTCCCTTGCGGAAGGGTTGTGTGTTTGCCCCAAAATCCTCGTCGAACGACCTCCAAAGACAATTGTCTGGGGTGGACAGGGCCGCCTCCACTGCAACCCCCCAAAAGACCCTCTCCTCCCCTTTCTAAGCAACTGGGGTTTCACAGGGCGAAGGGCAAAAGGGGCAAATGCCACAGTCCCGGGCCCAAAAGGGGCAGGCTGAAATAGCTTAGCTTCCTTTTAAAATCCCACTTGGTGGTAGCCCCACTTCAAGTCTTTGTGGAGGCCAACGATCGTTGGCCAGTGTGTCCAGCATGTCAAAAACTTGAACTTAACTTCTCTTGATCACAAGATCTCCGGGGAGTCGCATTTCCCCCAAAAGCATCAACTGAGTGATAGGCCTAAACAGTAGGGGGTAACCTGACGTCCCATCCCCGGGGTCACGCTACAATGGGCACAAATGTTTACAAAAGGGTTAGTATGCAATTTACGTAGGATCCTTCTATCATTATAATATAAAGGGTAAAACACAAAAATTATAATAAATAATTAGGGTTGATCATATGATGTATTTAAAATTGTTGAATCCTCCACCAAATCCCAAGCATAAAGGGAGGTGCAGGTCTTCTTGATACCCAGCAATCGGGGGAAAAAGTCTTGGAACACCCAAAAGCTCAACTCTCGCCTTGATTGAGTGAGTTCCTGCATGTAATTCACCGACCCCTGCCTGTTTCCCGCCTTGTGATTGGGGATGAAAAGCACTGTCAATTGGTGATATAACCATCATCCCAAATAAATCCACTTCCCCTTTTGGTGATAGGGGGTGGCCCACATGTCCACAGCCCCCCTCTCCAGGGAAGCGCAGCCTTTTCAGCTGGGGGGGCTCGGTTCTTCCTCACTGGTCCTTCAGGCAAACCCTTTTACAAGTGCGACACCCCTATTTCACATCTCGCTCATTCCCAACCCCAAAAGGAGATCTCCCCAGTCCTTTTTACCCGCAGTGTCCCCCCTGCAAATCATGTAACGGTCTCGCTTCAGGGCCGGGGCCCCCGCCCACCTAGTAATTGGGTTTTCCTGACATCATCCCATGCCGCTTTAACACTTGCCTCCAGGTGCAACTGGCCCACTGCTCTTCAAAGTTTTTTTGGGAACGGGTTTTTTGCTGCTACCTGTGGCCCAGCCGGATTTCTGGGGGTGCCTTCATCCCCTCGTCAGGGGGTTAGATCCTCTCCCTCCCTTGGCCCATCGCCCTCTCTCCCCGCGTCTACGTCCCCCCCAAAAAAACCCGCACTGCTGCAAGCTACCCCTTTTTCCCTCCTCAAGTAGTGAGGACAAAACTGGGTCACAAAGGCTAGGCTGTCTCGTTTCTTGGACACGACTGGGCCGATGCTGGGAAATCCTAGTGAACTGCTCAAAGCCACCCATACTGCACCCCGCTGTTCTTCAGGGACTTTTAAGGGCTTTAACAAATTTTTGGGCGCATGGTCCGTGAAATAAAGAGGATGGAAATGCTTTTGGGGCTTTTTAAATTTTTGCCAAAGTTTTTTACAGGTCACAAATAGCTTCTCAGGGTCTTTTCTATCCTTAACCTTGACGGACACACAAAACCCTTTGCATTGTAATATATGTATATATAAATATAATTTTATACAAAATAATAAACCCCATATATATCTATTTTTTTAATATATCATAATCTTCCAGACTACATTAGATACTTTTAAATGCTATAGTAAAAAATATATATATTATATGTATTATATATATATATTATAAAATTGTTTGTGTGGTGGTGTTTTGGGGTGGGTGTGTGAGTGTGTGTGTGTGTGTGGTGTGTGTGTTGTCTATATTATATATATATATATTATATATATATATATATTTAATATAATTTTCATATGTTGTAAATGTAGATCATTCATACACAATACATATTATTTTTCATCACTCATAAGGGGCTAAAACCCACCACCCTTCGCTTCCACCCCGGGGCTCTCATGGCATCTCAAGGCAGGCCTTCGGGCCCATTTAAATTTATCGCGAGAGTACTGGGCGAGCTCCTTCTAGGTCGTCCCACGGGGCCCCCTCCACCCAGGATTGTCTTGGGAAGGAAAAAACCTGATGACGAGATCATCCACAGGGAACGAGTTAATAAGACTATGCTAACAATGTATCATAAATCTCTTGACTTAACGTCCTCACCTCAAGCATGGGTCGACTGAATGGGGTCCCCTAACGGCCCCCCAAAATCCTGAAACTTGCTTAGTCCAGGAAAAATCTGGCCTAGGGCTTCGTTTCATTGCTAAAAGTATCAAAGGGTGCCCAGAGATTCTAGAGACTCAAATAGGGTCAAAATCGTCGGCAAAATCAAAGGGCGTGAACTTCTTGGGGCAAGGCACAGCTTTGCCTCACCCCCAATAAACAGGGAAGAAAAATTTAAAAGACTCTCTCATTTTACAGCACTTTTAGTAACTATATAAAACTTACTATTAGGCCATAATCCCTTTTGGAATTCTTTTAATCTCAAATCCCCATAGCGCTCTCGATGCACAGATCAATGCCTTCTTGAGGGCGATGTAGGGTGAGTAATCATGACCCAAATACGCAGCATTCCGAATTCTTGAAGCGCAAAAATATGGTCCTTTTTGGGCTTGCCAGGAGTGAATCCCGATTGCTCTGGTCTCTGGTGCCTTAGTAGGTGGTCGTAGATCCATTTCAGAAGAATGTGGTTGAAAACCTTGCCAGGTATACTAAGTAGTATAATGCCGCAGTAGTTGCTACAGTTACAACGATCCATTTTCCCCTTCCACAAAGGGGAAAAGGGATCGTTTGCAGTTGCAGTTTGCAGTTTGCAGTTCCTTTTGCAGTTCAACAGTGATATCACTTATGCCTTCGGCTTTCCCACTCTTCAGTTTAGAAATCACCATCCTAACCTCAGTTAGGGTTGGAGGTTTCCTCGCTGATGGGCGGGGTCGGCTGGAGATGGCTATGACTACTCCCTAGAGTTGACCATCGCCACGGCCCGACTAGTAGTAGGTGTACCCTCTGAGAGGGCAGCCACCTCAACTCCTAACCTCTTCATTGACCACGCCCCTCACAGAGCAGGGGGTAATGCAACCAGATTTGCCAGATAGCAGTCAAGACTGCATGCAAACCCTGTGCATGTAGATTCACTGCCAGCCTTTTGCAGTTCAACCAGGGATATCACTTATGCGCTGATGGCTTTCCCACTCTTCAGTTTAGAAATCATCATCCTAACCTTAGTTAGAGTAGGAGGTTCCTCGCTGATGGGCGGGTCCGGTACTGGAACTGTGATACCACTTGCATCCAAACTAACTGCTGGAGAGTCTAGCTGGTATAGCTGCTCAAAATGGTCCCAACGGTCACGAACCCCAATATGATCTGAGATGATCGTCTGTCAATTGAGCGGACTGCAGTCATCTCCAAGGAGGCTTGGAGTTCTGCTTTCTCAGGGCTTGGTAGGCAGGGTGAAAGTCATTTACCAAGAAATGGCCTTCAACTTCCTGATGAACTGTTCTTTGTCCTTCTCAGCAGTGTCCAGCCCTATACACCAAGAATGGTGCAAGTCCTGATTGCCATTCAGCCAATCCATGCGACACGATTCAGTAGCCTCCAATATCTCCAGGGAAATGAAATTCTGCCTTACCCTCGAGGCGTT
>NC_051411.1:18899404-18909404 GCF_015228065.2 Penaeus monodon
TATATAATTTATAATATAAAAATATTTTTCTATTTAATTATATATTTATTTATATAATATTATATTTATATTATTAATTATTTTTATTTATATATTATTATATATATATATATTTATCTATATTTTTTATTATAATTTTTATTTATTAATATATATATAAAATTTATCTATTAATATTATATATAATTATATCTAAAAATATATTATTAAAATTTATTATATTTTTTTTTTTATAATATATTATTAAAATTATTATTCTTTATTTTATTTATAAAAATTTTCCTTTTTTAAAATATTAAAATAAAAAAAAATATTAAAATTTTATTAAAAAAAAAATATTTATAATTTTATTTTATTATATGCATATTATTATTAAACTATTAAAATATTTTATATATTTTTAATAAAATTTTTATATTTCATATTATATATATATTAATATATTATATATTTATTAAAATATATATAAATATATATAATAATATATAAAATATTTATATAATATTATATTATATATATATATATATATTATATATTATATAATATATATATATATAATAAAAATTATATATTATATATATAATATATTATATAATATAATTATATAAAAATATTAAAATATAAAAAATATATTTTTATATAAAATATTATATTATTATATATATTTATTATATTTATTTTTATATAATATAAAATTTTGATATATATATATATATTTAATATATATATATAATTTTAATAATATTATATATATTTATATAAATATATATAAAACAAAAAACTATATTAAAATATGTTATTATATAAAATATATATAATAATTTATATTATATATATATATAAATATATTATTTAAACTATAATAAATATAATATTATATATATATATATATATTTATATATCTATGCATATATACATATATATATACTCTATCTCTTCTCTCTATATATATTTTATATATATATTTCTATTTATTATCTCTCTATATATATTTTATATCTATCTATATCATTTTTATATCTCTACTATATATATTTATATAGATATACTATCTACACATCCTTTCTATCTCTCTCTATATACTAAATCATATATCTCTCACTCTCTCTATATCCTATATTCTCTAATAATATATTATATATATAAATATAACTATCTACTATATATACATCAACTATCTATATATATAAATATAATATATATCAAATAATATATATATGTATATTTAGCTATCTGCCTCTCTATAGCAAAAACATTCTGTCTAAAACCAATATATATCTCTGCCTATATCTCGCTATCTGTATATATATATATCTCATCTTATATATATTATATATATATATCTATCTATCTATATTATCTGTATCATTGTATCTCTATATATATATATCTCTCTCCATCCTCTCTCTGTTATGTGTATATATTATACTAGATCCTATCTCTATATATGCCTATATATCTATATAGATATATATCTCTATAACCTATCTAAATATATAATATATAATTATACTTCTCCGTATATCTGCCTCTATCTCTATATCTATCTCTACTTCGCTCTCGATCTATATACCTATATATATCTCACTCTAATCTCTATATATATATGTATCTATATCTCCATATCCCATAATATCATATATCTATAGACTGGCATATATATATATACTTCATTCTCTCTATATCTCTCTATATCTATATCTCTATATCTCTCTCCTATCTCTCTCTCTCTCGCGCCTCTATATACTATCCCCCTCATCTCTATAATCTATATCTTCTTAATATCAACATCTCTGTTCACCCTCTCTCTATATCTCTCTCTCCCTCTCTCTCTATATTCTCTACTCTCTATCTCTCTCTATCATACTATCTATACATATAGCTATCTATCTATGTATCTCTCTTCCCCTTCTATCTCCCTACGCTCTACATATATATAATATATATCTCTTTTCTTTATCTATCTGATATCTCTAAGACTCATCCTACTATCTCCGACGTCTCTTCTAATCTCTCTCTCTACTTTATCTATCATATATATATATAGATATAATTATATATATTATATTCTATATATACATATATATATATCTATATATATAAATATATATTTATCTATATATGAATACATATAAGAATGTATATATGAATATATATATATACATTTATTTATATATACATGAATATAATATATACATATCACACACACACACAATAAATTAAATATAAAAGTTTAGACATTTATATAGCTAACAAAAAATTTATTACACTATCTGTATTACTTGTTATGCATCAATTCTTAGAAGATTATTTACTGTAGAAAACTAAGCAAACAAGATGATGTTTTTTTTGTATTCAGGATAAACATAATTTTGTTAACCCCAATCACCCCGGATTTTGTCTGTCCCTTGTAGGTTTTTTGTGAATTTTGTTTACATACCGATGGCTCCACATGGTGCTCAGCCTCCAAGGAGTCTATCAGTAGGCCTACTGACTGTCTTGATTTCCCCATTCTTGCATTGGCGGGAAAATCGTTTTTTCCTTTTAATATACAATTGATATCAATACTGTTATTATTGTTTTAATGATGTTAATGATTATTAACGTATTTATTAAAATCTTGTTAACATTTAAGACAATGCAATAATGCAAAATATCTTTCCAAAAGTCAAGGAAAAGGTTAAACAGGTGACAAAGGTAGGACTTATTGACCCCATTGATGACTAAGCACTTGTAGTGGCATCTATGTGTGAATACAATAAATAAACCTGTGTTACAGTGGGCATGGCATGTATTCTTGCCAAACGTGGCAATTGGGTTAAGGCTGTCTCTCTGTTCTCAGCATTGTCCAAGCCCTACGCACCATGGAATGACGCAAGACTTGATTCCCATTCAGCCGAGCCTTAAGACACGCTTCAGTGGCCTCTAATGTCTCCAGGGAGATGAATTCTCCCTTGTCCCTTTGGGCGTACGCCAAATGCATATATATATAAAATATATATATATATATATATATATATATATAATATATATATATATATATATATATAATATATCTAATGCATTTATATCTATAGGCATATATATATATATGAATTTTTATATATATATTATATATATTATACATATTACATATATCATATATATATATCTCTTAATATATCTATATATATTTTCTATCTAACATACTATTATATCTCTCTCTATATCTAACCTATATATCTATCCTATCTAATCTATATTATCTATATATATACCTAATACAATTATATAGCCATATATATACATATATCTACCTATATATAACATATATGCACTTTTTATATATGCATTTATATATATAAATCTGCATTTATATATATATATATATATGTATATATATATATGTCTATATACCTATATGTATATATTATATATTATATCTGTTATCTATATATGTATATCTTTTTTTTATACTTTAAAAAAAACAAACATGTACTCTATCTATAATTATATATATATATCTATATATATCATATAATATATATATATATATATATATATATGTATAATGTATATGTGTATAAATATATCTATCTATATATATCTATCATCTCATCTCTCTATACTACTGTATCTCTATCTCTGTATCCTATATGTCTACTATATATGTATATATATATATTATACATCTATCTAATATCTATACTATATATGTCTTGTATCTGTGTCTATATCTACTATCTCTATCTCTATCTCTTCTATAATATCTATATATATATCTATATCTGTATATGTGTGTATATTATATCTAGATATCTAATATATCATATATCTATATATTATATTATATATCTATGTTGCATCTCTATATCTATCTTATTCTATCTCATCTCCTATATCTCCTCTATAAGTTTTTGTCTCTACTATTCTATATATTTATTTTCTATATATATACTATCTATATTTTACTCTTATCATATCTATATAATCTATGTATATTATATCTCTATATATTCTATATCTCTACTATATCTGTATCTATATCTATTTTTATCATATATATATATATATGTATATATATATCAGATCTTATATACTATATAGAGCTATCTCTCTATATATATATATTCTCTATATATATGTTCATAATATATATATGTATATATATATATATATATGCTCGTATATATATCTATGTCTCTCATTCTCCTATAGTAATGTATATCTATATCTATATGTATATGTCTCTCTACTTACTATATATATATATTACTCTATCTATATATATATCATATCTACACATATCCATCTACATATATCTCTATACCTCTTTCATATATTAAATCTATATCTATATATCTATATATAATATATATCTTATCACAGCATATACTTTACATATATATATACAATATATATAATATAATATCTATATATATCTATCATATATAATATATCATACACATATCATATACATAATACATATATCTATATATATTATAATATATATAAATATATATGTGTATATATATCTATATATATATATATATATAGTATATCAGATTTTTATATATATATATATATATTATATATGTCTTATATATATATTATATATGTATATATATATATATATGTAGATGTATATATATATTATATATCTATAGAGATATATTATATATATATATATTATATATTATATATATATATATATAATCATCATCATCAAGGGGCTAACATGCCACAGTAGTTGCTACAGTCCAATCAATCCCCTTACCCCCTCCAAAGAGGGATAACGACTCCACTCAGCAGGTCAGGGGAATGGAACCAGACTGTCAGATGGAAGTCAAGACCATGTACAAGCCCCATGCCATAGGTTAACCCCCAGCCTTTAACAGTACAGCAAGGATATCACAAACTGGAGGTTCTACCTGGTACATCTGCTCAAAATAAGCAGCCTAACATATACAGATCCCAACATGATCTGAGATGATCTATCATCTGCAAAGAGGGCTTGGTGTCTAATTTTCTCAAAGCTTGGTAGGCAGGATGAAGGACATTTACTAAGAAATGGCCCTCCACCTCAACCTCACCCTCCTCAGCAAGATCCTGAGGAATGTTCCTTGTCTACTTTTCAGTAGTGTCGGACTCTGTGCACCAAAGAATAGTTCAAATCATTATAAATATATAAACATGTATGTAGATTAGATGTTGATGTAATATAGATCACATGTGTGCGTGTGCTTGTGTGTGTGTGTGTGTGTGTGTTGTGTGGTGTGGTGTGTGTGTGTGTGTGTGTGTGTGTGTGGGTGGGTTGTGTGTGGCATGTGTGTGGTGCATGTGTGTTGTTCTGTGGTGTGGTGTGTTTGTGTGTGTGTGTGTGGTGTGTTGGTGTGTTGTGTGTTGCATGTGGTGTGTGTGTGTGTGTGTGTGTGTGTGTGTGTGTGTGTGGTGTGTGTGTGGTGTGTGGTGTGTGGTGTGTGTGTGTGTGTGTGTGTGGTGCGTGTGTGTGGTGTGCGTGTGTGTTTGGTGCTGTTTGTGTGTGCATGGTTTGTGTGTGCATGTGTGTGTGTGAATATGGCGTCTGTGCTAGGAAAACAGTCTCTAGATAATGTAAATCAAATGACAAATATGGATATGGAAATGGCAAAAAAATTAAATGCTTATACATAAAAAGATAAAATAACAGCAAACAAGGAGGCAAAGAGTCTTGTGACCACACGAGTGTTTCACGTGTCCATAGCCCACAAGCCGCACACCCAATACTCCTCTGTAAGCCTAATGCCCTGGATTTTTGGTCATGTGACTGCTGTGATGCACCAGATCTAAGGGGTTCCACCAGGTGCCTTAAACCCATACCAAACAATTAGTTGCTTCTTTTCTTTTCAAAACTGTAATAATCAGCATCGTGAAAGCAACTATTTCTCAAAGATATCCTCAGAGCACCTGGCAAGGCCATAACAATGTTATATATGTTTGTTTTGCTCAGTAAGAAGGGAGGGAGAATTGAAAAAATAGTGAGGACAAATAAGAAGTCCAAATACCATGCACTATCATTTTCATTGACTGTAGGTCTACAAGTTCAACTTTTAACAAAAGCTAGACTAAGTGAACATACGAATGAGTCTTCTGATCCTGGCAAGGAATGACTAGTGTTGCACTCCCATAAACAAATTTCTGATCATAAATGACCGGCTAAGGAACATACATAAATTTTGTCCCGAGTCCTTTCGTAACTATTCTCACTCATGAAATTATTCAACATTAATTTGTATTACTCGAAATGTAATCTTTCATTATCTAGCAATACAATAGTAGGCAATACTGGTCATTCACTTTTCTGGAGGCTTACTGGCTCCAAAGGCCAATCTCCTAAATGTAAATAACCAGCTATACTTTTATCACAAATACACTAGCGTGAGAATGACACATACTGTCATTCGCCAATAGTTCTATAATCGCAATTTATAACATAAATCTAAAATAAGAAACGGATAAGACTATCTGCGGTAGCAGCTCACTCACCGCATTTTAAAACTTATGAAACGACAGCGTTTCGTCAACATTGTTGCTCCTCATCACCTGGAGACGTTATGTTCCTGTTTACAATTCTAAATTATTGAAATATATATACCTATCTTGACAGAAAAAAAATAACCATAATATGCCTTAGTTATTAAGCTCTTAGTATAGAAAATTAAATAATTTGTCCAGCTGTAGATTCACTTTACACATTTTATCTTCTTATGGTATTGCATCATCTTTAACAGGCAAAATCATCTGCATTATAGAATACCGCAGTACAGTCAACAAAAATTTATTTTAATGAAATAAACTTTTTCTCTTTTTTTTTCTCCCTTCCATTTCTCTCTTTCATATATATATATATATATATATATATATATATATATATATATATAGAGAGAGAGAGAGAGAGAGAGAGAGAGAGAGAGAGAGAGAGAGAGAGAGAGAGAGAAGGCGAGTAGAAAGAGCAGAAAGAAGTAAGAAAATGGCTATATATGCATAATATTATATATATATATATATATATATATATATATATATATATATTATAATATATATAGATAATAACATATATAGTATATATAATATATATTATATACGTAATATATATATATATATATATATATATATATATATATATATATATATATATATATATATATATATATATATATTTGTGTGTATGTGTGTGTGTGTGTGTGTGTGTGTGTGTGTGTGTGTGTGTGTGTAAATATATATTATTAAGCCCACTGGGTGTCACATTAACCTCAGCAGCCGCTATGGGTCCGAGTGTGCACGTGGAGACTAGCCCTCCCACTTCCAGGGCGATTTCCCCTCTGTGGGGCGAGACACCCCCTTCCACACCTCCAAAGTTCCCGCCAAAAACACATACATACAAATACATCATCATCTTTACAAAAGGCCACCCTGCCGCTTATTTAACACCACCAGTGACTCATCAGCTGACTCAACTCCCCCACAGCCATCACACTGCCATACTGGCTCAGCTGGTCCTCCTCCCTGCTGCTTTCGTCTTCTCTGATCTTGTTTCCTCTTCCTCACGAGAATGTTCCTGGGCCGTAGTACTCCAACAGGCAGTCCACGTTATCAACACGTGGGTGTTCTGAGACCCACGGCGGATTCTATAGGTCCATGGGAAAGTCTCGTAAGCTTTCCAGGCACTGGAGTTTAGGAGTTAGTCCCTTCTTGCGGGAAGGGTTGTGTAGCTGCTCCAAATCCTCGTCGAACGATCCTCCAAAGACAATGATGTCTAGGTGGACAAGGGCCGTCCTCCACTGCAGACCCTCCAAGACCCTCTCCATCAGCCTTCTAAGCAACTAGGGGTGTTACACAGGGCGAAGGGCATAATGGCGAACTGCCACAGTCCCTGGCCAAAGGAGCAGGCTGAAATAGCTTTAGCTTCCCTTGAAATCTCCACTTGGTGGTAGCCACACTTCAAGTCTTGTGTGGAGGACCAACGATCGTTGGCCAGTGTGTCCAGCATGTCACCAACTTGAACTTAACTTCTCTTGATCACAAGATCTACCGGGAGTCGCAGTCCTCCAGCAAGCATCAACTGAGTGATAGGCCATCAACCAGTACGGGTAACCTGACGTCCCAGTCCCTCTGGTCACTGCTACAATAGAGCACTAATGTTTACATAAGGGTTATGTATGCAATATATACAGTAGGATACCTTACTATCATTATAATATAAAGTGGATAAAACACATAATTATAAATAAGATAATTATGGTTGATCATATGATAGTATATATCAAAGATTGTTGAATCGCTCCACCAAATCCTCAAGGCATCAAGGCAGTGGTGCAGGTCTTCTTGATACCCAGCAATCGAAAACAGTCTTGGAACACCATAGACTCAAACTCTCGCCCTTGATCTGAGTGTAGTTCCTGCATGTAATTCACCAGAGCCTCTGCCATGTTTCTGCCTTGTGATTGGGGAGTGAATATGCACATGTCAATTGGTGATATAATCCATCATCACACAAATAAATCCACTTCCCTGTGTGGTGATAGGGAGTGGCCCTACGATGTCCACAGCCACCCTCTCCAGGGAAGCGCCAGCCTGTTACAGCTGGAGGGGGCTCGGTTCTTCCTCACTGGTCCATTACAGGCACAACCCATTTCACAAGTGCGACACCACTATTGCACATCTCGTCTCATTCCCACCCAATAGAAGATCTGCCTCAGTCCTTTTTACCCGCAGTGATCCCACCATGCAACTCATGTAACAGGTCTCGCTTCAGGGCATGCGGCCCCAGCACCACCTAGTAACTTGGTTGTCCATGAGCATCATCCCAGTGCCGCTGTAACACTTAGGCCTCCAGGTGCAACATGGCCCATTGCTGCTTCAAGTGTTTGGTAACAGGGTTTCTGCTGCTACCTGTGGCCAGCCAGGATGTTCTGGGGATGCCTTCATCCACTCGATCAGGGGAGTTAGATCCTCGTCCTCCCTCTGTGCCCATCGCCATCTCTCCTCGACGTCTACAGTCTCCCCAAACCTGCAGCTGCTGACAAGCTACCCATTCTTCCCTCCTCAAGTAGTGAGGACAATCTGGGTCACAATGGCTAAGGCTGTCTGCGTTACTGTGGACACGACTGGGCCGATGCTGGAACTCCTAGTGAGACTGCTCAAAGCCACCCAATCACTGCACCAGCTGTTCTTCAGGTACTTTGAAGGTCTTTAACAATTTCAGGGCAGCATGGTCCGTGAGAATAAAGAAGGATGGAAATGCTTGGTGCTTTTCAATTATTGCCAACAGTTCTTTACAGGTCACAAAATAGTTCTTCTCAGGATCTTTTCTATCCTTAACCTGTGACAGGACAGCACAAGACCTTCAGCATTGTATATATATGTATATATAATATATATATTTATACAAATATATATATACACACATATATATACATATTTATATTATATATATACATACATACTTCCAGACATACATATAGATACATTTAAATGCATATATGTAAATATATATATATATATATATTATATATATATATATATATATATATATGTGTGTGTGTGTGTGTGTGTGTGTGTGTGTGTGTGTGTGTGTGTGTGTGTGTGTGTGTGTCTATATATATATATATATATATATATATATATATATATATATATATATATATATATGCATATGTATGTAAATGTAGATCTATATACATACACATATACATATGTATATATCATCATCATCATGAAGGGGCTAACACCATCCACCCTTCGCTTCCAGCCACAAGGGTCTCTCATGGCGAGTCTCAAGGCAGGCCTTCGGCCCATCTATAATTTATCGCGAGAGTACTGGTCGAGCTGCCTTCTAGGTCGTCCCACGGGCCTCCTCCACCCAGGATTGTCTTGGAAGGAGACAACCTGATGACGAGGATCATCCACAGGGAAACGAGTTAGATATAGACTATGCTAACAATGTATGCATAACTCTCTGTAACTTCAACGTCCTCACCTC
>NC_051411.1:18914404-18916904 GCF_015228065.2 Penaeus monodon
TGAAGAAAAACCGCTCAACCGCTTTCCAAGACATGTCTAAAAAAAAAACAAAAAACATGTAAGTGCATGTTTGGGTCTCCCTTCCCTCCCCTTTTCTTAGTTCTTTTCCCTTCCTTCTCCCATAAATTTGTTAAGCCGTTGGTTTTGTGGGTAAAAATACTGCGACAGCCAATGGCACATTCTCACGCTATTCTTTTGACCTCAGATCGCACCAACTGTGTGATTGCGGTATGTGGTGGTCTTGACCTGACCTCGCTTTCTCTTTTCCCGGTCGGTGGCAACGTGGAGAAGGTCAAGAGATGACCGCTAAGTTTCCTGTAATTTGGTTGTTGTTGCTTTTTTGAACAATTAGGGGATTAACTGTGGCACTGTTTCATTGCTTGTTGGTGACGCATTCTATCGGCACTAGAACGGAGCTTGTAACGCAATTTCATATAATTTTATTATTTTGAGTATAGTGTAGTGCACAGGATTGCCCGATATACCCCGGGGTTGTGTAAACACTTAATAGATCTGCGTAGGTACAGGTAAAACCGAAGTTATTCGTTCGATCGGCAACTTTTGAGTTGGTGTAACCTGTGGTTACGTCCGTTAAATAATGCAGGACTAGGGTTTAAGCTAAAAACATTATTCGCTTATTAATCACACCTTTCTCACCGTCTTGAAGTCACTTGCATGTTTTGGGTAATTCCCAGGCGGTCGTGTGATTTGTGATAATTTAGATAGCCTTAGGGAATGTCACGAGCGCTCATCACAGATACGCAGAAAAGAGAGGTTATTTATGAGATTTTTATGGTGCTATATATTGCCTTCAGTGTATGGTATTTTGGGTATAGGATTCCCCCTGTCGATGAAGTCTAACATGCATAGCTAGACATGTACTTTAGATAGTTAATATTTTCTGGCCTGAGAAAGATTTGCTTGCTAAAAAGCTTGCAAATATTTTTTCATGTCCACCATTCATCATGTGTAACATTCTGGTGCATAATCATTGAATGTTGAATTCATTGTGGTAGTTGAAATAATTTTATAATCTAGCTTGCTAATTTAGCTCAGTGCTTAATATTCATGTTTGTGATCGTTCTCTGTGTGAGGTCACTCTACTTTCACTATCACGCTCGGCTGACATTTATTTATTCTTGTGTGACGACAATTTGGTCCAAGTAAATCCTTGCGGATTGCCGTTGGTCGTTCCCTTATATACTCTCATATCTATCAGAGGACAGTTGGTAGTTCAAGCCAGGTCCATGCGGATCGGTAACTGACATACTCCCTCACTATTTCTTCTTTACCTTTGTGAAAATAAAAACACAAACAAAAAACAAAAAAATTAAAAAAAAATAAAAAAAATTAATTAAAAACGAATATGAAAAAACCACAAACTGATATAAATAACCGGTGTGGCACTTAACACCCCCTCTTCTCGTTGCCTTTCTTTTTCTCTTGTATCTGGACCCTTATGTGTATGATCGGTTCCCCTACTATATATTGAGTCGGGACGACGATAACCGACATGGCACCGAAGGAGGGACCATGCTGCAGAGCAGGTGTTAAGCTGCCCCATGAGTGGATGGGTGCCGCCTGCCTGTAGATCCAGCGAAGGATTAGTAACTCGCCAGTGCAGGTACCAGTCGCCTCAGGATGCTGTGGATGGGAGATGCCTGACAGACACCCCCAGATCCAGTTAACTCCAGGAGCTTGTTAGCGCAGGTATCAGCCGCTCTGAGATGCCGCCCACCTGCCCGACGCCCATAGATTCAGATGAAGATTAGGAGGATTGTAGAGATCGAGCATGCTGCCGTGAAGGACCTGGACGAGATCTGTGAGGAACTTTGTGTGGATGAGGACGCTGCGGAGTTAGGCCTGGACGAGGACTATGAGGAAGTCTAGACGGATCCGAAGTCAAGGAGGACCTGTGCGAGACTTTTGAAGATGTGTGGACATTGAGGACCAGGAAGAGGAGGACGACAGGGACTAGCAGCCACGGAGATGCACCAGGACAACACACGCGAGAACGAGAAGACCAGCCAAGTTAGGTCACCCTTGAGGCATATCTAAGACGAGGGCGAGGCGCGAGTAGGTGGCTGAGCAATGTGGCATATACATAAGTCTGTTTCTGTTACCAGTGGACCACATGACTGTTTACCATGTGGCTCCAAGTCCCAGATAGGAACTATTCACTCAGCAAGGGCGTAGATGAAGATGTTATCTGACCTCTCCTGACCTGTCAGTTCGTCGCCAGCACCCGACGTGGTAAGGTCAGCCTCCCTCTCCTCAGGCGGGTCGGCCCGACACGTGATACCACGTGCACCGCGTTACCCCCAGACATCGTCTTGTGTGTTCCCATACTGTGTGTTGTACTCCTAATGATAAAGAGATATGCCATTATACCAGTATCACTACCCCTGCAAAGCCACTGTACTAGAGTACTCATAGCCTCTTACAGACTGAGAGCATGTGTGTGTGTGTGTGTGTGTGTGTGTGTGTGTGTGTGTGTGTG
>NC_051411.1:18931380-18938880 GCF_015228065.2 Penaeus monodon
AAAATAAGCGCAATTATATATAAAATATATATTATATATATATGTAAAATTAAATTAAGTTTTTATATATATATATATTTATATATTTTATATAAAATTATATAAAATTAATAAAATATTTATATAAACACACTATATATATACATATATGCATATTACATGCATATATGTTACATATAATATATATTATTATATAATTTTATATATATATATATATATATATTATTTTACACCATATTTTATATATTTTCCCCTTATTATATTTTATATTTTAAAATATATAGTTTATATATATATTTTATATTATATATTTTTATATATATTTTAAAAAAATATAATATAAAATTATATATATTTTATATATATATAATATCATATATAATATAAAAATTGCATATATATACAATAATAATATATAATATATAATATATATATTAATATATATATATATATATATATATATTATTTTAATCATCATCATCATCAAGGGCTAATGCCGACGGGGGCGCGGGCCCCGCATCCCCCCTTCCCTTCGTTTCCCAGCCACGGGGATCCCTCAAGGCGAGTCCCCCCAGGAAAGGCCCGGGCCCATCTCAAATTTTCCTTCGCACAGGCCCTGGGCGAGCGGGCCCAGCCCCAGATTCCTAGGATTCCCCCCCAGGTCCCTCCATCCGGGGTTGTCTCCAGAGAGAAAACCTGAGGGTAAAGGGTCTTTCCCATAGGGAGGCGAGCTGGGTGGCCATATACCTGATTTTGGGCGATCCCCGGATTAGAAAGTAACAGGTCCCATGCCAGCCCTTCACGGTGAAACCCGCCGGTTGGACACGTGGTCCTGCCAACTTTACCCCCCATGATCCGACGCAGGGACTTGTTAAAAAGGCATCAAGGCGAGACTCCAAAACACGGGATAGTGTCCAGGTTTCGCTTCCTACGAAAAAACTGGCAGTATCAAGGCCTTGAAGACACAAAACTTGGCCCTTCTCCCATAGGTCCCGGGGACATCTCCAAACGCCCCCTTGTTGATGAGTTCAGGGCTCCTTTTTGCCAAAACCAAATTTCCGGGCCTACTGCCCTTCCCCGGGCCCATAGAAAAGGGACTACTCTCCCAAAAGGTAGGGGTAAAACTTTTGTGACTTCAACTTCCCCCGCCGCAAGCATGACCCTTGAAACTTTTTTCCCCCAAACAGGGCCCCCAAAGTCCTGAATCTTGGTTTTGGGTCCAGGAGACCTCTAGGCCTAGGGGCTTTCGCCTCATTGCAAAATGCATAAAGGGGGCCCCCCCCGCCAAAAGTGACCCCAAAGGGACTCAGTAGGATGGAAAAAACTCTGGGCAAGTAAAGGCCCTAAAGCCCTTTTAATTTTCCCTATTTTTTTTTTTCTCCGCCTGATTTTTGGCTAGTACTCTGCCCTTTAAACCCAGCCCCTACAAGGGGTTGAAAAGTGTGGGAAAAAAGGACACACCCTTTGCCTCACCCCTTTAATTTAACAGGGAAAAGTTCAAAAAACTTTACCCCCACCACATTTTACAGCCTTTCATACCAAAATGGGAGCTTCCCCTATCGGCCAATAATCTGTGTCCAAATTCCCCCTGACCTCAGGATCTCCCATGGGCGATTCCCGATGCACCGAGTAAAAACCCCCTTTTTTTGAGGCCCCGATGTAGGCTGCAAGCAATCCCCCCCCCAAAACTCACAGACGTTTTTTCCCAAAAAATTACTCGAAGCGCTAGTAAAACCGGTCTTTGTGGATTCCCCAGGGTAAATCCAGACTGCCCGGTCTCGGGTGCCTATTGGGTGGTTGCGGTTCGTTTCAGAAGAATGTGGGCGAAAACCCTTTGGGGCCGGGTATGTTGACAGGGGAAATCCCCGGTATTTTGCTAAGTCCCATCGATCCCCTTTCCCCTTCCAGAGAGGGATGCCACCCCCCCCTCGGGCGGGCCCGGGGGGAAATGGTACCAACTCCCCAAATGGCAGCCCAGGACGATGGCAGGCCCGACCATAGGTTCACCCCCCGCCTTTTACAGTTCACGTTTTCCCACTCTTCACCCTTGGAAATCCCCAGCCTAACCTCTTTTTGGGGTAGGGGTTTCCTCGCTAAAATGGGGGGGGCCCGGGCAAAGGCCCCCTGCGACATCGTTTGCATCCAAGCTAACTGTTGGGGGGTCCCACGGGGTACAATTTTTTAAAAATACTCCCCCAATGTTCAGGGAAACCCCAACATGATCTGAAATGATCCGCCCCTCCGCTGATCGGATGCTTTCATCTGTGGGGAGGGCTTGGGGTTCATTTTTTCCCTAAAAGGCTTGGTAGGCAGGGGGGGAAGGTCTTTACCAAGAAATTCCCTTTTAAAACCTCCTAAACAAGATTCCTGATAGACTTTTCCCTTGCCCCTTCTAAAGCATTTGGTCCGGGGCCCTACGCAAAACCAGGGAAAACAAACCAAGACTTGATTCCCATTCAGCCGAGCCTTGCTTTTAAATATATATATGCTTATATATATATATATAGATATAAAATATATATATATAATTATATATAAAATATATATATAAAATTTTGTTATAAAATATATATACATTATATATACTATACCTATGCATTTTATAACAATACAAACCTATATGTATTATTACATATATGCATATATATTTTATATATAATATATATTGCAATATATTACATAATATCCCATATATTGATATACTATCTATATGTATATATATTATATATATTTTATATATATACATATATGCATTATATGTATAATATAATTTTATATATAATTTTATAAATATTTTATTATATACTAAAATTCAATATGTGGGGTAAAATATATCATATAGGGGCATATATTTTATATATATACATATATGCATATATATGTATATATTACATATATAATGAAATATTATACTTTATAATATGAAATTTTATATACATAATAGGGCATATTGATATACTTTATCTATATTATTGTAATATAAAAATATATATTTATATATATATATATTAATATAATATATATATTTTATATAAGGATACATATTACATATTTGTATTATTTTGGGCATACATATAGCATATATCAGATTGTTAAAATAAATTATATATTTTATATTATATACTTAAATTATTATATATATTTTAAAATATTTATATATAATAATTATATTTTAAAATTATATATATTAAAAATATGCATATATAATATTATATATATTTGTATTTAATAATATATCATATATATATATATATTATATATATAATATATAATATATATTATATATATTAATATAAAAATCCCATATATATATCCAAACCCTATTTTAATATAAAATATAATATATATTATATATATATATTATATATTATATAACACAAATACAAATATATTTTTTTATCCCTTTATATTATATATATATATATATATATATATATATATATATATATTATAATATATTTTTTGTGTGTGTGTGTGTGTGTGTGTGTGTGTGTGTGGTGTTGTGTGTGTGTGTGTGTGTGTGTGGTGTGTGTGTGTGGGGTTATTTGTATATATAATATAATATAATATTTTAAAATATATATATATTATATATATATATATATAATATACTTATATATATGCATATATATATATACTTATACATAGGGCATATTTTATATATACTTTAATACATATATTTATATTTTAAAATTTTCATATATATATATATATATATATATATAATTATGCATATATTAAGTATATATATATATAAATAATATAAGTTAATAATATATGCTTTATATATAATTTTAATATAATGCAAATATATAATTAATATATATTTTTTTAATTAAATATTTTATATATATTTTATATATATTTTATATTTTATAATAAAAAATTACACACACACACACACACACCACACACACACACACAAAACACACACAAAACCCACACACACACCCACACACACACACCCCATATATATTATATAATTATATTATATATATTTTTATATATATATATATATATATATATGTATTAAAATATATAAAAGTTTTTTGTGTGTATATTATATATATATAAATATATTATATAATATATATATATATATATTATGGTTTTTGTATATATATTCAATATTTATTTCCTATTATATATATATATATTATGTAAAATTAAAATTCTATAAAATATATATAAAATATCTATTCTATATATATATATTTTGAAATTTGTATATATTTTTCCCCTATATATATATAAAATTATATATTTTAAATATACAAATATTATATATATTATATATATATATGCATATATATTTATATATAAAACCCCCCCTTTTATATCCTTTTGAAATTATTTTCCTCTTTATATATATTAATATTATATTTTTAATATTATCTATATATTATATTTTAAAATAAGATCATAATTCTTTATCATATATAATTTAAAATATTTTTAACCACTCTTTTATATGCATATATGTATGCAAATCTTTTCCTATATATGAAATTTGTATCCTTTTTTTTTTATATTCTCCTAATTATTATTCAAAATAATTACAAAATTATCCCCTATGCTATGTTTATAAAATATATGCATATATTTTGTATAATATTGCAATATATTTAAATATATTTTGGGAAATTATAAAATGTATATATATACATATTTATGCATATATGTATAAATATACATATATATGCATATATGTATATAAAACCCCCAACTTATATGCATATTGTATATATATACAATATTTTATATTATATAATTATATTTTTAATACATATATTTTCATATATGTAATTATCCCTATATATTTATAAATATATACATATAGATATGTATATCAATTATCCCAATATATGTTATATTTTTAAATATATTATGTTATATATAATATATATGCATTATGTAATATATACAAAATTGTTTTTGTATTTTAAATATTATGCATAGGTTTGTTATATTTTGTATAATATATATATAAAATATATATAAAATTTTTTTTAAATTTTTAATTTTATATATATATATATATTTTATAATTATTAATATATATATAAAAGTATATTATATATATATTTTATATATTTTAAATATATATAAAATATATATATTAATATATATATTATATATATATTTTATAAAATTGCAAGGCTGGCTGAATGGGAATCAAGTTTTGCGTCGTTCCATGGTGCTTGGGGCTGGGACACTGCGGGGAAGGGACAAGGAAAAAGTCTATAAAAAAAAAAATCTTGCTGAGGGGGTTTTGAAGGCCATTTCTTGGAAAATTTGGACCTTCGCCCTCCCTCCCCGCCCTGAGAAAAATTAACCCTAACCCCCCTCCCGATTTCTGCAGTCCGATCACGGGTGGACGGATCATCTCAGATCATGTTTTGGGGTTTTTGTTTAACATTGGGCTGAGTATTTTTTAACGTTGTACCAAAGGGGGACCCTCCAAAATTTGCTTGGGTGCCAAGGGGATGGCCCCGTGCCTGTGCCGAACGCCCCCATCAGCGAGGAAACCCCCTACCCTAACAGAGGTTAGGCTGGCGATTTCCAAGCGAAGAGTGGGAAAGCTCTGAACTGGGTAAAAGGGTGGGGGTTAAACCCATGGCCGGGGCCTGCAAAACAGTCCTGACTGCCCCCTTTGGCGTCTGGTACCATTCCCCCTTTCCCGCTGAAGGGGGGTGGTCATCCCTCTCTGGAAGGGGGAAAAAGGGTCGATGGGGGCTGTAGCCCCTAAAGTGGCATTACACTGCTCAACATACCAGGGAAAGGTTTTTCGCCCCCATTCTTCTGAAACGAAACCGCAACCCCCTACTGGGGACCAGAGACCGGGGGCAGTCCCGGGTTTACTCCCGGCAAGTCCACAAAGACCGTATAAATACGCTTCGAGTAATTGTGGAAAACCGTCGTGAGTTTTGGTCGTGGATTGCTTGCAGCCTACATCGCCTCAAAAGGCTTTTACTCGGGGCATCGGGAATCGCTATTGGGGGATTTCCCGAGGCTTTAGGGGGAAATTTCCCACACAGTTTTGGGGCCCGATAGCAACCTCTATACTGGGACTTTTAAAGTGCTTTTAAAGTTTTGGGGGGGGGTATGTCAACTTCTTTTCCCGGGTTTAAATTCCCGGGGTGAGGCCAAGGCTGTGTCCTTGCAAACCCCCACTTTTCAACACTTGTATGACTGGGTAATGGGGAAGCTCTAGCCAAAGTCTGGGAGAAAAACTAGGGAATATTAAGGGCTCAACCTTTACTTTGCCGATGATGTTGCCATCCTATCTGAGTCCTTGGAGTCACTTGTGGCGGGTCTTGATGCATTTTTCAAAGAGGCAAGCCCCTAGGCCTAGAGGTCTCCCCGGACCAAACCCAAGATTCAGGGCTTTTGGGGGGCCCGTTAGGGGGAAACCCTTTTAGTCGAAACCATCCCTTTCGGCGAGGACGTTGAAGTCACAGAAAGTTTTTTCATACTTGGTACGGAGTCCTATCTACTGCCAGGAAGTCATTTGAAAGGGTTGGTCTGGCAAAAGGGCCATGAACTCGATCAAAAAGAGCCCTTTGGAGATGTCGGGACCCATGCAGAAGGACCAAGTTTTTGTGTCTTTAAGGCCCCTTGAACGGGCCCGTTTTTTCTGTATGGAAGGGGAAACCCCCGGGCACTATCCAGTTTTCTTGGGTCTTCGCCTTGATGGGTTTTTTAACAAATCCCCGCGTCCGGGTCATGGGGGACAGTTGGCAGGACCACGTGTCCAACCGGGGGTTACCCCGTGAGACTGGGGTGGGCCCGTTACTTGCATAAACCGGGATCGCCAAATCAGGCTTAAAGGCCCCTAGCTCGCCTCCCTAAAGGGGAAAAGGGGGCCCCGCCCAAACAGGGTTTTCTCTTTTGCGAACAACCCGGTGGAGGAGACCCTTTTGGGGCGTCCTAGGAAAAATCATTGCTTGGCACTCGACGAGACCCGTCGGAAGGGAAATTTGAGATGGGCCTTTGCCTGCCTGGGATTCCTTGAGGGGTCCTCTTGGGGGTGGAAGCAAGGGTGGGTGCGGCCATGCGCCCCTTCCCGGGATTAGCCCCCTTTATGATGATGATGATATATATATATATATTTTATATTATATAAATTTTAAAATTATATATATATATATATTTTATATATATTATTTGTATATTAAACATTTTTATATATATATATGCATATTATAAATAAATATATATATATATAAATAAAATTATATATATATATATTATATATAAAATAATATAATATAATAATATTATATATTATATATATATATATATAATAATTTGGGAACTATATTTAAAATTTTATTATATATATAATATATTTAATTTTAAAATTTTATTATAATATATTATATATATATATATATGTATACATATTCATGATATATGCATTATGTATATTATATTGTGTTTTATTTTTATATTATATATATTATATATATATTTTTTTATATTTTTATATAATATGTA
>NC_051411.1:18941380-18946670 GCF_015228065.2 Penaeus monodon
AGATATGCAAGTTCAGACTTCCGGTTATAATGTGTAAACAATGGCGTATCTATATCCCATAAAATAAACGAGAATGGTCCGATCTTTGTCAACGGGTGATAACGGCTGCTTCTGTGGAAACTCGGATTGTAGGCCTATTTGACATGTAGTCGCCGATCGGATAAACTGTTCTTACATCATATATTTCATGTGCATGTGTTCACCGAATAAGTAAGAAAACACAAAAAAATAACAATAACACGATTATTACTATATACATACAAAACAAACGTAAACAGTACATGAAATATATATATATATATATATATATATATATATATTATATATATATATATATATATATATATATGTAGGCCTACTAAAACATACGCGAATGCAAACGGAGATGCGTACATGTATGCATACACATGTATATACATGTACACATACAATACATACCTGTTCACAAATATGTACACACGTGTAGACATTCAAACACACACACACACACCATATGAACTTCTGTGTTACACGTGGCCAACTTCTTAGAAGAATGTGCACATGAATGTACATATGTACACATGTATATATATAAATACTCATTTAGAGACACATACACATGTCTGCATACACATACAATCATATCTACACACACCAGTACACATGTGTACACGTATTTACACACGTGTACACATGTACACTTGTGTACACATGGGTACATGTACATCTAACAAGCATGTTTTCATATGTAAACACATGTACATGCATGAAAACACTAATACAAGTGGTGTGAGACCACCAGTAGCAATGTCTATGGCCAGGTAAGGTAAACAACCTTACGATTTTCCTAAATTTTTTAGGGGGTACTCATGTCATTTTCGTCATAACTCGAGAACCAATTAACATATTTTCACTCTTTACATTATTTTAGTGGAAAATTAATGTACTTTCTTTAGTAATCAGTTCATGAAATTCTATTAAAGGATACTGACAGAAAATTAACATAAATATTCACAATTTTCAACTGGATTTTTCTCAAAAATAAAAAAATAAAGCTCCCGTACTGGCCTCGTCTCACAGTTTTTATTCGGTCCAAATTTTGTTGGTATCAATTTAAAGCTTATCAATATGCGCAGCGATTATCGCGGGCTCTTTTTGAATTTCGGTCTTGTTCTTTTTTGGCAAATTTTTGAAAATCATTTTTTTTTTTTTTTTTTTTTTGAGAAAACTAAGCCAAATTTCGAAAAAAGCCCGCGATAATCGCTTTGGATCTTATCGATGTTTAAACAGTTTTTTTTTTTTATTGCAAAACATGCAAAACTGTGGGACAAGGGCGGTACGCAAGAAGCATATGTGGTATGAAAAGTTTTTTGAGGGGGGGCATCGCCCCCCTTGGGTCAATTTTCACAAAATTTACAGCAAAGGTGTGGAATGTTACAATAAACAATATATCCAAATTTGAAGGAAAATCGATAAGATGTTTTTGATTTTATAAGCTTCACCCCCCCTTTTTTACCCTCCCCCCCCTTTTTCGGGACGGTCCCCTTAAGACATTGTTTCGTGTGTTCCTTTACTGTGTTGAACTCTCAATATTAAAGAGTCACACCATATAACTATCACTACCCCTGCAAGCCATTATAATAAGGTTCTGTACCTGTTATAGCCACATCCAACCCCGTTCACAACTTGGACAGGTGGCAACCCCCTGCCTGAGTGAGTGGTGGAGTCGCCACCGGCAGGCAATTGGCGGGTAACTTCATTTGTGAGTGTGGGCTGGAGATTCACGTATTTCTGTTATTGGTGCTGTTTTTGTATTCTGGGTTTTCACATGTACTCTTAACCGTGCTTGACCTCAACTGTGATATTTGACTTAGTTTGACATTAACCCATTGCTGACGGGGAAAATGAATAAAAAATGGGGAAAATGCTGTGCTCATTTTTTTTCTTTATGTGAAATGTCTCTGCACATAGATAGCTCTGCTAGTGCTTAGCCACAAAGGAATCAATTAGTAGATCTTGTGACCTTACCTGATTTCAACTTTCCTTATATTGGTGGGAAAAACGAATTGTTTACTAGTGCTATGAATATCGATGTTGTTATTTTTATTGTAAACATTAGAATTAATATAATTTTATAAACATTAATAACAGCAAAATAAGATAGCGTAAAATATTTTCGTAAATCAACGAAAAGGATGAACGGGCGAGACAGGCAGTACTCGTAACTGGCTCATTGGTGACTTAGTACAAGTCACATAGATGGCTACACATATTGTAGCCATTTATGTATAAAAACAATTAAAGAAGTAAACTCACAGTGGGCATGGCATGTACGTACATGCCATGCCCGTCGGCAAAGGGTTAATAAAGCTGTGGAAAATGGATACTAGTATCTCTCAACTCCTGTAGACCCAGGAGGTAAACTTTGGCAGGCTTTCCCCCCATGCCCATGTCCATACCCTATGACTCATGACCAAGGAATACTCCTATAGGAAGGGTGAGTGTCAGAGTAGCTGCACACAAACCACTACAATACTAGTTGCTGTTGTTTGTACTTACCATTATTATTATTATCTCTTATCACCTCCTCAATCCCTTGCTTGTTGTCATCATGGGGAGATGGGTCCAATTTAGGGGATCATGCCTACTTTGATCCTCAGCCCTTGCCTCAACCAAATTTCCATGGTCTTTTCTTCTCCTCCTTTCCTTTTCCTTTTCTTCATCCCCTTGTTCTGTCTACTTATCCTAATTGTTAAACTCATTCTAGCTGTTATCTCCACAATACGTTATCATTATGCTCCCTTCTCCCTTAACTCCTTCCCCTTCAAGCTACCTTTACTTTATAATATACCCACCTCTCTACCCTTGTCACTACCATACCACCCTCTAATACTGTTCAACCTGTAACTTTACCCTAATCATTAACTCATTCCTAACCCTTTTTTTGCTACTCTGCTTTACTATATCCTCATATGACCTTTGATATTATATAGCACTTTCTTACCTGGGGGCTTTGCCCCAAAGCCTCGTGCTATCACTATATTTTGCATATGCTGCTAATGACTTTAGATGTTGACACTGCAGAAATTTTTCAATAAATAGATAAATAGCTCATATCAAAATATATGTATTCTTGAGATATACAAATAACTATATATCAGTATTTGATTTTATTTACAAATAATTAGACATCATAGAAACAAGAGATCATCAGCAAAATCATTCACAAAAATGAAAATTTTAAATGTTATTTAACACAAACCTCTTGCTAGATACCAAAGTGTTAATGGCAAGTGACTGAGTATCCTTCTTCACAATGTGAGGTTTCATAAGATGCAACAACTTTAAAATTTTAAAATTTGTAATACCCACGGCTGTTTTCTAGTGTTTGTTCCTTCACTCGTTTGATTATATCACTCAGGCCTTTTCTTTTCTTCCATGCTTTAATCTATGATCACTTTGGTTTTCTTTCCAGTTCACAAAGTTAGAAGCCATATAAAAGTACTGCAAAATAAGGAAAACTGTCCTTTTACCACATGTATGTTTGGGCTGGTGTGGAGGCTCTTTCCATTGTTGAAACACTTAAGTCTGGCAGGGCAAAAGGAGATGGCTTGGAGCCCAGGCATAAAGAAAGAACTTCACTTTTACTTTGGTCATTGTTTACCTGTAAGAGTGGGACTAGAATACCATGCTTTAACCATGATATAACCCCAGCCTGTATCATTTGTTGTAGTGTAGGGAGACTACTGCTTTCAGCTCTTACTGTAGTATGGGGAGTCAGATAGCATTTGCTGTAGTCTGGGATTATGGAGATTAAATGTAATCAGATGGTTGAAGGCTTTGAAATAAACTAGTTGATAGTGTAAGAGTAGACAAGTGATAGATGATAATAAACATAATGTATTTCATCATATGTGTATGGAATTAAGAAATATATGGACAACTGTTCATGATGCACAACACGTGATGTTTGTCTTCCTTTGCTATGTAAGATATTATGCATGCAAAGTTTTTATAATGCCAAAGTTAGAAGAAAAAAAAAAAAAAAAAAAAAAAATCCTTGTATCCATTACATGGGGACATCACATCTGAGATGAAAGAGTGTATACAATTTGCACTGATGTTTTGTTATTCTCTTTCAGGTAGAAATCAGTAGAGAGGATGTCACTTCTACAATGGATTGTCAGAGGTGTACCTCGCTTGAGGTCTGGAGGAAACCCAGGCTACAATCCATTGAGATCCTTAGTCCACTTATCCCAATTCACAGTTTCCTATCATCATGATAGGAAAATGCCTCAAAAATATTCCTGTCTCAGATATATTAGTTCTGGAACTCCAAATTATTATGTAAAATGGCACAATTTCTATAGTTGTGTTTCTAAACCTTTCCCAAGTTTACTGAGAACAAATATGCAGAAAATACTAAAAGAAATTAGTGTGAATAGGTCTAGCTTATCATCCAAAAGTGTATCAGAGAAATCATTAAATGAGGGGATTGAGGAGAAATTCCAAACAGCTCAAAAAGATTTGAGTCAGGACTATGGATTAAAGCCTACTATTCCACAAAGACTAGTACAAAATACCCCAGAACCTTTGCAAGCTTATCTTCAGCTGATGAGATTTGATAGACCAATTGGGTCATGGTTACTGTTTTGGCCATGTGGCTGGAGCATTGCACTGGCAGCAGCACCAGGGTGCTTGCCAGACCTCGGAATGATGGCCTTGTTTGGTGGAGGTGCGGTAGTGATGCGTGGGGCAGGATGCACAATCAATGACATGTGGGATAAGGATTATGATGGAAAGGTTAGTTATTTGATAAAAAGATATATAAGTTGTTGATACTTTAAGATGTTTATTATTTTCAGTATTGGGTGTCATAATGTTTTTTTTTTTCAGTTATTTTTGTTATTATGTATTTATTTATTTGCTTCATTTTTTTTTATTTATATTAGTGTGTGTGATATAAAACACACACTCTCTCTCTCTTTCTCTCTCTCTCTCTCTCTCTCTCTCTCTCTCCTCTCTCTCTCTCTCCCCTCTCTCTCTCTGCTCTCTCTCTCTCTCTCTCATTCTCTCTCTCATTCTCTCTCTCTCTCCCCATTCTCTCTCTCTCTCTCTCTCTCTCTCTCATTCTCTCTCTCATTCTCTCTCTCATTCTCTCCTCTCTCTTCTTTTCTCTCTCTCTTCCCTCTCTCTCTCTCTCTCATTCCTTCTCTCTCTCTCTCCCTCTCTCTCTCTTCTTTTCTCTCCTCTCTTTTCCTCCCCTCTCTCCTCTCTCTCCCTCTCTCTTCTCTCTCTCTCCCCTCCTCCC
>NC_051411.1:18949890-18952390 GCF_015228065.2 Penaeus monodon
TAGCATGCGCCACCGCCAAAAACCAGCATCCCATGCCGTTTCTTCGTAATACTACGAAGATGTATTGTATTTTCAGTTTTCATTATATTATAAAGTCTCTACTTGCCATACTTCCTGGTAAATCGAGACTGAAGGGCATTTTTGTTGTTATATAGACTCCATAGTTGGTCATTATTGAGTCTATAGTCTGAATAAAATAAGCAGTGTCCCTCTCCCTCTCTTTTTTTCATAGTAAAAATGAGAAAGTGTTAAAAATGACTTATTCACACTTTCAGTGGCAGAAAAATAATATTTTGCCGTGATTGTAACAAAAAAACTAATGGCATTTCCATACATACACCATGGCATGTACATACATGCCCCCGGCAGATATTCCCGCCTTGCCATGGCATATGCGTACATGCCACCCGTTGGCAAAGGGTTAATTAAATGAAACCACAGTGGACAGTGCATTTATAACCTAGTTGTGCTGCATTCTAGGAATCCAGTTTCATATGCTGGGTGTTGTACCAGGTTCTTCCACTGACTGTTTGCATCATGCCTGGCTGGTCACACAGCCATTTATTTTTTATATAATTTTTGTTTTTGATTTTGTAGGTGTTTCAATTATTAACAGGCCAGTTCATGACCTCCCCTGTGAAGATATGTATTTTTGTGTGAATTTTTATGTCTTTGCCACAAGCATGTACTGACTGAAAAGGTAGTCATTTGCAGACCTCCTGGATCTTAGTTTGGTTCAAGAGACTTTTTAATCCAAAGGCTTCACCTTACTGCTAAATGCATTGAGAACTGCCACTTGGGTCTCCATAGTGAGTCTCAGGAGACACAAGTGGCAACCCATTATCCAATCCATGCAAATGTTGGGAAGTGTTCATGCTACAACATATCCCTGCCTCACTCTTGAATTCAAGGGGGAGAATCTAGGCATTCACTTATCACACTTTATAGCACGTTCAATATCAGGATATAGGTTTGCTATTAATTCAAGCAACAGCAATGAAACCGAGTTTGAATTCACTGCAGTGGAAATTCTATAATACCAGAATGTTTGTGTGTATGCTTGTCTTTTTGTACATGTATGTATGTCTTTATAAGCACATACATTCACATAGACTCTCAAATGCATGTCCTGACTCAGTGAAAATTTCAACTGCTGTTGGAGTATGTCAGTCACTAGCCTCAGCTTGTGTTGCTACCCTTTTCTTTTCTTTGTATTTTTGCTATTGTTGTTATATATGTGTATGAAAAATGTAAATATAATGGAATTTTACTATTCATAACAAGATTCTGAAAAAAGTAACAAAACCCAGCTTTGCCCTCCATAATCTTCATAAACACACACTTAAAATATATAAAAGATAGTCACTGAAATGGCTTATATATACAGCCAACCATAAGACACAAAATCATATATAAAAAGACTCGTAGAAGATGCAAAGCAAGCAAAAAAATAAAAGGCTGCACGACTGGCTAGGTACAAGGCAAACACTCAATGGAGGCACATGGCAAAATGGCCAACAACAAAAATTGCATCCAATGAGGCCTACAGACTGCCCACTGTCATTGGGATAAGGTAAACAAAAAAGGAATATGGAAGGTGAGGATGGTGTGCACCAATTTTGCTGTGGTTGTAGTTAGTGTAAGGACTGCAGTGACTACAACTGTTACTAGGCCTATGTTGGATTTTATATAGAAAGCAATATTTATTACATTATTTTCAATAAGTTTTGCTCATGGATGAAGTTAGATACCTGTTTAAACAGTTGTTGAAAATAGTTTTTAGTGTGAAGAGTAAGTAAACTTACTTTTGGTTGTTTTTCAATATTAAAGATATATTTCTTTATAGGTTGCCAGAACTGCTGCACGTCCTCTTGCTAGTGGAGCACTCACCTTGTTTGATGCATTGGTTCTCCTGAGTTTACAGCTTAGTATAGGCTGTCTGATACTGCTTGAACTTAATTGGTACTCTGTGCTTCTTGGAGCTAGTTCTCTAGGTGAGTTATTAAAATACACCATACAGTGTAGAAATTCATAGATTTAATATTGATATTTCTTATGCTTCCTCAATAGCTAATGAAATCACTTGGGATATAAATATTATTAATTCTGATTTCCTTTAGTGTATACCATAACTCGACAATGGAAATGGGGAGGGAGAGAGAATGATTGAGAGAGAGTAGAGAAATATTGAGAGAGAAAGAGAAATATTGAGAGCAACAGAGCAAAATGTATGGAGAGAGGTGTGTGTGTGTTTGTGTGTGTGTGTGTGTGTGTGTGTGTGTGTGTGTGTGTGTGTGTGTACACTTATATATACATATATATATATATATATATATATATATATATATATATGTATATGTATATGTATATATATGTATATGTATGTATTTTTGTTATGTATTAATGTTTGTTATATATGTAATGATTATATTAAAAGTATTTTATTAAAGTATATATTTATTTTATATATATTTAATAAGTAAGTATATATTTTTAGAAA
>NC_051411.1:18967390-18985401 GCF_015228065.2 Penaeus monodon
AGGGGTTTTTTTTTTAAAAAAAGGGGAAAGGGGGGGGGGGGGGGCGGGGAAAAAGGGGGGGGGGAAAGGGGGGGGGGGGAAAAAAAAGGGGGGAAAAAAAAGGGGGGGGGGGGGAGAGAGAGGGGGGGGAGGGGGGGGGAAAAAGGGAAAGGGGGGGGGAAAAAAAAAAAAAAAGGGGGAAAAGAGAAAAAAAAAAAGAGAAAAAAGGGGGGGGGGGAAAGGAGGGGGGGGGAAAAGGGGGGGAAAAAAAAAAAAAAGGGGGGGGGGGGAAAAAGGGGGGGGGAAAAAGGGCGGGGAAAAAGGGGGGAGGGGAGGGGGAAAAAAGGGGGGGGGGGGAAAGAAAAGGGGGGGGGGGAAAAAAAGGGGGGGAGAGGGGGAAAAGAAGAGGGGGAAGGGGGAGAGGGAGAAGAGGGGGAGGGGAAAAGGGGGGGGGGGGGGGGGAGGGGAGAGAAGGGGAGGAGGAAAAAAAGGGGAAAAGGGGGGGAAAAAGAGAGGAGGGGGGAAAAAAAAGAGGGAGAGGAGAGGGGAGGAAAGGGGGGGAGGGGGGGGAAGAGGGGGAAGGGGGAGGGAAAAGGGGGAGGGGGGGAGAGAGAGAGAGAGAGAGAGAAGAGGGAGAGGAGAGAGAGGGAAAAAGGGGGGGGAGAGGGAGAGGAGAGAGAGAGGGGGGGGGGAGAGGAGAAAAGGGGGAAGAGGAAGAGGGGGGGAGAGGGGAGGGGAGGGGAGAGGGGGGAGGAGGGAAAGGGGAGAGGAGAGGAGGGAAGGAGAAAAAAGGGGGAGAAGGGGGGGGAGAGGGAGAAGAGAGGGGGAGGAGGGAGAGAGAAGAGGGGGAAGGAGGGAGAGGGGGAAGAGGGAGAGGAGAGAGGGAGGGGGGGGAAAGGGGAGAGAGAGAGAGAGAAAGAGGGGGAGAGGGGGGAAAAAAAGGGAGAAAGGGGGGGAAAAGGGGGGAGAGGAGAGGAGAGAAAAAGAGGGAAAAGGGGGGGAGGGGGAGGGGAGAGGAAAAAGGGGGGAGAGGGGGGAGAAAAAGGGGGGGGAGAGGGGGGAGGGGGGGAAGAGAGAGAAGAAAAAGGGGAAAAAAGGGGAAGGGGGGGGAAAAAAGGGGAGAAAGAAAAAGGGAAAAGGGGGGGGGGAAAAAGGGGAAAAAAAAAATTTTTTTTAAAAAGGGGGGAAAAAGGGGAAAAGAAAAAAAAGGGGGAGAGGAAAAAAGAAAAAAAAGGGAAAAGGGAAAGAAAGAAGGAAAAAAAAAAAAAAAGGGGGAAAAGGGGGAAAAAAGGGAAAAAAGGGGGGAAAAAAGAACCCCCCCGGGGGGTAAAAGGGGGGGGGGGGGCGGGGGAAAATAAAGAAAAAAAAAAGGGGGGGGGGGGGAAAATAAAAAAAGGGAAAAAGGGGGAGAAAGAAAAAAAGGGGGGGGGGGGGAAAAAAAAGGGGGGGGCAAAAAGGGGGGGAAAGGGGGGGGAAAAAAGGGGGGGGAAAAGGGGGGGGGACAAAAAAAAAAAAAAAAGGGGGGGGATGAAAAAAAAGGGGAAAAAAAAAGGAAAAAAAAAACAAAAAGCCCCAAGGAAATAAAGGAAAAATTTAAAGAAAGGGTAAAAAAAAAAGAAAAAAAGGGGAAAATTTTTAAAGGAAAAAGGGAGGGGGAAAAAGGGGGAAAAAAGGGGGGAAGAAAAAAAAAAAAGGAAAAAAAAAGGGGGGAATTTTTTAAAAAAAAAGGGGGGGGAAAAAAAAAGGGGAAAAAAAAGGGGGAGGGGAAAAAAAAAAAAAAAAGGGGAAAAAGGGGGGGGGGGAAAGGGGGAGGTAAAAAAAAGAAAAAAAAAGGGGGGAAAAAGAAAAAAAATTTTTTAAAGAAAAAAAAAAACCCCAAAAAAAAAAGTTTAAAAAAAAATGGAAAATGTTTTTTTCCCCAAAATGAATAAAATAAAAAATTTTAAATCTTTTTGAAAATTAAATTTGGATTAAAAAGGGGAACCTAAATTAAAAATCTATTAAAGCCCCTTCCCTTTGCCCCAAAGAAAACCCAAAAAACTAAAAAATTTTTTAAATTTCCTAATAATTTTAAAAAAATTTTTTTTTTCCCATTTTTTTTTTTTTACTTGTTTTTTAACTTTGTTTATTTTCCCTTTAAATCAAAAAAATTTTTTCCTAAAAATTTTTTTTTATTTTTTGAATTTCCCCTTTTTTTAAAAAGGGGGAAAAAAAGGAAAAAAAAATTTGTTTTATTTTTTCCAATCCCCGAAAAAAACCAAGATTTTAAAACCCAAAAAAAAAAAATTTTTAATTCCCCATTCCCATTGCTCTGACTAGCTGTTTGTGCAAATTGCAAAAAAGAATGGTCCAATCTCCCCTTAATGTAGTACCTTGAATCCAACAGCCTTTCTCCCCTTCTTCTCAACTTGGATTTTCACCCCGAAGCCAGCTGACCACTAAAATCAAGTTTCCCCCCTACATTCCATCAACTCAAGTGTCACATATACCAGCTTACACATTAGGCACACTTGCCTCTCTATGTCCTCTACCTCTATGCTCCTTGTGCACTGTTCTTGTTTCAGTCTCACACATCCTACTATCCTATCCCCACTTTACAGTAACCTGTACCTCTGCTTTTCCTCACTTATTCTCACTTCCTCAACCCCCCACCTGTTGGACTTTCTCTCAGAATTCTCTTTTTGTTAGACAACGTGTTCTTCTCCGCAGATGTATGAATATCCTCCATTTGATATAATTGTCCTACCCCTTAACTCCTTCCCCTTCTAACAGCCTCTACCTTATACTATACCCTATCAGCTCACACAGCTCATTCCTAATCCTTTATGCTATTATACTTTACCATAGTGCTATATGACCTTGATGTTTAGCACATTTATTTGTTTTAAGTATTAACTTAACCATTAGAATGTTTCTCTCTCCAGGACAGATGTGATGATGCCATCATTGGTATTAAATCAACAGCTCTAAAGTTTGGTGACCAAACTTGGAAATGGCTGAGTGGATTTGGCCTTACATTTGTGTCATGCCTATTATTAACTGGCTATAATGCTCAGTTAGCATGGCCATATTATTCTGCGGTTGCTGCAGCAGCTTTTCATGTCACAAATCAGGTACAAAAACTTTTAGAGTCTATAAGTTATTGAGTCCATAAGTTATTCCATAATAAAGTAAATAGCTTATTTCCAAAGATTATTACATGTACCATTACCATTTATCTGTAGTGTATTTTGAACTAACAGCTTTAGAGGTGTTAATTTATATCTGTTAAGTATGGCTAGTTGAGAAAACTAAAAAGTCCAGAAGTCTGAGTTGCCTCCAATCCTAAGGTTGAGGGATAAATTGTCTGGTACTTTTGCTGAATTTTTACCAAATTGAATTAATTGTGGGAGAATGAGTTAGTTGACAAAAGAAAATTTAGAGGTGTGGGTATGATTTTTTTACCTAGTTATCTTTCATTCTGGACAAGCCAATGATTATTCTTCAGACTTTAGAAAGCTGTACCTTGAGAACTAGTACTGTTAGTCATTAGTGGGTTATTTTTGACAGATCAGAGTTGCATAATATAAAATGAGAACAACATATAGAAAGATTTTATTTCAGCAAACAAGCATTAATTAACAAATGTAGTTCAGTTATTAATCAGTAGAATTAAATGAAACATATACTGCTGTATGTAAGAGCAAACCATAAAGCAATGCTTCAAAAAGTTAACAGTACAAAGCCCCAGACATAATACAGAATTACTTCCTTTAATAAAATTCAAAGTTATTTCCTTTAATATGTGTATATAGTTTTATGGTAGATTTTTGCATGTGTTTTTTTTTTTTTTTTTAATCTATTATTGTTGCTTTCACACTTCATAGCTCTTTTAGATTTTCCACTCAAATTGGGCACACTTCAGTCAGAAGCTAATTTTCATCATCTTCAAATAAAAGATTGCCTTTCAGAATATTTAAAATTGATGTAGATTCTTCTTTAGTTATTAGATTGTTTCCATGGAAGCCAGCTTATAAGGAATAATATTTTTAAGTGTATGTCTTTTCATTTCTTTACAACAGGTACGAACTCTTGATATCAACAACCCAGGAGACTGTGGGAACAAATTTAGAGCAAATCGTCATTTAGGTTTGCTTTTGTTTGCAGGTATAGTTGGAGGAACTTTACTGAAATCTAATAAAGAAAATCCACAGAGTATAGAGTTGATCCAATGAGGAATGAGTTATAAGGAAATGTGAACTGTAATTTATTATATGTACAGCCTCTGATTACATATGAGACATCTAGTCAAGAGTTATTATTACTGAAAAGTTGTTGATTCATGCCTAAGATTTGTTAATATGTAAATACAATTTTTAAATGTATGGGTCTCCATTGTTATTATTCTCTTCCTTGAAATTATCTCTTGGTACATAAAGGTGATAACTTGGATGTACACACATTGTGAAAATAACCGGTTTATACAATTTAATCTTATATTATTCACTCTTATGGTATTATTGTTTCAAAATATGTAGTGATTGCCAAACAAAAATTATTGTTATTGTTTTATATATTACTATTTTTTTTTATTATTGTTATTATTATTATTATTATTGTTATTATTATTATTATTATTATTATTATTGTTATTATTATTATTATTATTGTTATTATTGTTATTATTATAATATTGATATTGTTATTATTATAATATTGATATTGTTATTATTATAATATTGATATTGTTATTATTATAATATTGATATTGTTTATTAATTGATATTGTTATTATTATATATTGATATGTTATATATTATTATTGTATTATTATATGTATATTATTATATTGTTAATTATTTTATTATTTATTTATTTTATTATTATTATTATTATTGTTATTATTATTATTATTATTGTTATTGTTATTGTTATTATTATTATTATTATTATTATTATTATTATTATTATTATGTTAATATTATAATAATTATTGTTGTTGTTGCTGTTGTTGTTGCTGTTGCTGTTGTTGTTGCTGTTGTTGTTGTTGTTGCTGTTGTTGTTGCTGTTGTTGTTGTTACTGTTGTTGCTGTTGCTGCTGCTGTTATTATTATTATTATTGTTATATTATTATTATTATCATTATTATTGTTATATTATTTTCATTAATTATTATTATTATCATTATTTATTATTATTATATTATTATAATTATCATTAATTATTATTACTATTATTATTATGTTATTATTATTATCATTAATTATTATTATTATTGTTAATTAATATTATTATTGTTATTATTATATTAATGTTATTGTAATATATTGAACAATAAACTATATTCATTGGAAAATGTAGAAAATGTATGAGTGAGAATGAACATATTTTCTTATTCATACATTTTCTATACACCTGTATTAATTATTATAATGATTACTATATTGACTATTGTTATATCACTATTATTGTATCTAGCCTTTGCCCCTCGGCTGGCTGGCCGGACCCGCGACCCTGCGCTCACCGGTTACCCTAAGACATCGTCTCGTGTGTTCCCCTCACTCTGGCTACACCTCCCCAATTCAACAACATTCACACCTAACACAAACCCAAAAATACAAGCCATATTACACGTAGCTCTCATTGCTGCTAAATACAACGCAAAGAAATTCGCAAACATTGTCCCTATCATGTTACAAAGAAACAGCTTCCCCAGCATTGTTGTCCCAGAGGAGATCTTCGAAGACGACAATTTATACATCCCTAAATATGTCTCAGCATCACAAACCACAGCAACTGAGGTGACAAACACTAACCCAGAGCCTTATTGCTCCACACAAAGACACCTCATTTTGCAACCAGCACCACAATGAATTCCACAAAAAACTATACAAGTATTTTACACTACAAAAAACACTGAACACAAATGCAAACAAGCACGCCAAAAAAGACAAAAAGGATCCCCCAGCCTCGTCGTCATTATATGGATGACACCATCCTTGACGACGAAAGGAGCGGCTCTGAGATCGACGTCGAAGTCGTTCCCGAAGCTGAGGAAGAGCTCCCTCTCCCCTTGCTCCCCCCCCCAATCCCTTGCCCGTTGTTGTCGTGGGGGGGCTTAGGAGGCGGAGACTGGGACCCAATGATGGGGACCTCCCCAACCTTAGGACTCGGCCCTCGACTCAACTAATTTTGCATGGTCTTTTTTTTTCCTTCCCACTTTTCGTTTCTGTCCCTTCACCAAACCCTTCTGTTATCCACCTCCTAAGGTGTGAGAGCCATGCTGAAAGGATGAAAGGCTGACTTTGTGCCAGTCCTGAATGGCCTGAGGGAGCCATGGGCATGGTATTCCCCTGATTTAGTTACCTAGCCCTTACCCCTCAAGGGGACCCTGAGGGGTGGACTGTTTTTATCCCCAACATAATCCAGGCTTACCATGGCCAGTAATGAAAACATATCCCCACTGTTAGGGGCAATGAGGCTTGCCCCTTTATCAAATAGCCCCAACGATGTAAACCCACCCGATTCCCTGACCCCAGGCTCTCCTTTGACCACGGCTCCGAACACTGCAATAACTACCCCTTCATCAATTCCTACTAGTACAGTAGCCAACAATCAATCCTTAAGGAACATTTCCACTCTCCCAGCATGCTCAAATTCAACACCTCTACCCTCCAACATCAACCACCCCATCCTCCCTTATTTAAACCTTACAGCCCACCTCTCCATAACACTACCTCCCTCAACACTACTCCATCTTCGTCACGCCCCCGCCCTTCTACTACCCCTATCTCTACAACAATCTTGAATACTCTTTAGTGCAGCCAAATGGGACCGATTTTTCGTGATCCCTCCCACAGCTCCCTACTCCGACAACACCCTTCTCTTCCAACAATGTCTCCAAAAACAAGTAGGTAAAGTCTCTTTCCGTAGCCGACCCGACCGCTCCCGTCTTGTCACAGTAACATCCGAAAACCAAGCTATAGCATTAACAAAACTAACTGACCTATATGGTAACCCCATCCTTGCAGAACCCATCACAATACTTGCACCGGAACAGTTTCAATCTCCCCAGCAAATTGCCCAATCTATGACAAAGATTGGTCAGATTGTGGAGAAGACCTACTTGCCTGTCTCACAGACTATGATGCAACATCAGTACAATGCTACTCCATTCCCCCCAGAGGTCATCGAAAGAAACCCACTAACATAGCCAAAATTACCTTCCGTAGACATGACCGTCCCTTTAACGTCTACATAGGAGGAGAATCCCTCCCTGTTCATCCATACCAACCTCCTCCACGTCAGTGCCAAAATTGTTGGCGTCTAGGACACCCAGCCAAACATTGCCGTTCCACAGCCAGATGCCCACTATGTGCCCAACCTGGCCATACCCGATCTAACTGCTCTGCACAATCATGCACATGTGCCAACTGTGGCGGTCCCCATAATGTATTTTATAGGGGCTGTCCCACCTACAAATTTGAGTCTGAGGTAGCAACTCTCAGATTCAAACTTGGACTCACACTACGTGAAGCCAGACAGGAAGCACGTCGACGTGGTTTCTCTCTTACTCCTTACTCCAGTAATACTGCTCATTCTACCAATTCTGCTAAACCCACCCCCCTACATCTAACTCCCCCTCTTCTTCCTACCTTCCCCAGTCACACTCTTTTGCCATCCTAAACCCAGACACTCCAATCTCTACTATAGATACTCCAATCACCACTACAACCCCAACACCTTCCCCTCTCCCTCCTCGCACTACCCGTAACAGACAGAACAAACGTTTGTAGCAATCGGCGTTGTTGATTCTCTCGCAAAGATTAAGAAAAGGTCACGCTGCCACCACCCATTTAATTGCCGTATGGGAACGGGTGTGTAATGGTTGTGAGGTGTTAATAGTGTAAAGGAAGAGTGTGAGGAGCGGAGAGATAGTGAGTGTGTCTGTGAGTGTATGAGAGAGAAAAGGCATGTAAGTGTAATGTGCGAGAGTTCGGTATGCGTGCTTTAGCCGAGAGGAGACGTGTGCGGGGGAAGACTTCCCTAACGCAGGGTGGTGCAGCGGTATGTGTCACTATACTCTATTACAGTCACCTGCCGTCCATCCCGCCTTACAGCCCTTCAGGTCTCGTTCTTTCAACGTACATCACGAGGTTATATTGTAAAAAGTTGTTAATATTCTCTTTTATTAAAATGAGGTAAAACACGAACAAAAGGAACACTAAAATTGAACACAAATGTAAAAGGAACACTAAAATTGAACACAAACGTAAAACGCAAACGCAAGAACTTAAAACACGAAGTAAAAAGGGAGGCACCGGTCTATAAATCACTTAGCTTTTCTAATGCCACACAAGTATCTCCTGCTACCTACCTAATTTGGAAGTTTCTCACGACCACTTTGCTTACTAGGAGAAGGCCCATTCCGGGGCTCCTCTCAGAACAGCAGTTCCAAAGCTCGGTCTGCCCACTCCGACCAAGCTGCCAAATCTCTTTAACCTGTCTCTCTTGTCTTCCCTTGTTACCTCGTGGCGCGAAAAGGCATAACTAAGGATTGGAATCTTCAAAACTAATTATATTTAAAACCTATATTAAAAGAACTTCAAAGTAGTAGAATAAATATGTAAAAGACAATAAAAAGGAATAAAATGAATACTAAAGTAAAAATAAAATAGATTCCTCCTCTCGTATTTAGCTAATTTCGTAAAAAATTATCCAGTTCTTGCGTATGTGGGAATATAAATAAATACACTAAAAATAAACTTTTAATAACCATAAAACAAAGATATAGAATATACGGTAAAAATAAGGTAGTTGCAGCCGCGTTTTCTTTCCAAGCGCGTTTTCTTTCCACGCTGTGGAGCCTCGGGGCGAATACGGAGCATCCTCACCCCCGGGAGATAAATCGGCTCCAAGCACTGTCTTAGTGGCTGTTTTCATATATTTTTTTTCCATGCCTGCGGGAGAGGTAGAGTGAGAGGGAGTTTACGGTAAAGTTTCGTCGTCGTGGTCACGGCGGAAACCGTGATTCACGACACGTTCCACCCCACTCTTCCCCTACCACACAATCACCTCCACCTTCCTCTGCCCCTACGCTTGAGACACCAATCCTCTCTTCCCCCCCTCACAAGAAATCCTTTATCCCCACTACTTCCCAACCAACTCCTCAGAAGAAACTATTGAAAATATTCAAGACTACTTAATGAAAACTGACACTCAACCTCCAAATCTTACAACTCCTGCTCCTTCCATTCTCCAAGTAACTGCTGATATCCCCCCTACACCCTATCTTCCTAACCCCTCCCAACACAGCCCATCCCCCCCGAACCCGAACCCAACCCCGTCCACATTAACCCTCCCACCATCCCCTCTATCCCTTCTACTCCCTCCTGGATACACACGTGAATCCCTTATGTCACAAGTATCCCCTTCCGCAGACCCTCCATCTCCTAATACCCCTCCTAGTAGAACACCAACTCCCACACCTCTCCCATCTCAGACCTCTCAGTCCTTATCCCACCCTCTAACTGCTTCCCCCTCAAAATCTCCAACACGTACTACAATCTATATCACTAAAGTATAACTATCCTTCATTGGAATATTCGCGGTTTCCGCTCCCACAGACCTGACCTTCGTCATATCCTTTCCTCTTATAACCCATCTATTGTATGCCTTCAAGAGACCTTTCTTACACATCCTCCAATACCAATCCCCAGTTATCATTCTGTCTCTTCCCCACAATCCCTTTATGTTTCGTCCATACTTAGATGTACTTACCTCTGCTTTCCCCCACCTATCCTCCCTTCACCGACCTCCCAACCTATCAGACATCCTTACAGAATCCCACACTTTCTGCTCCAACAACCTATTCTCTTTCCTCAAACGCATACATTCCTTCCTTACCACACCCGACCCTAACCCTTTCACTCACCAATTCCTTTGCCCAGCTTAGACAACTAATCACTAACTCAACCACCCTTCCCTAACATTAACTATAGTGCTACATGACCTTAGATGTCTAGCACATTTATCTTGCTTTTAACCATTAACCATTAACCATTTTCTTTGGCATGGAATGAAGAAGTGGATGCAGTATTCTATGCTTGGCCGCATCCTTTGAAGCCACCTCCTACTCCTTCATTTTCACCTTTCCCCTTCCCCTATCCCTTATTTTGTTGTTTTTGTTTTGTTTGTGTTCTCTCCTGTCTTTAGCGTAGTTTTCTATTGCTTTGTGAGCTTTTAATTTCTTAATTAAAGTTCAACCTCCCCTTTGCCACAGCCTTCACATCCCCACTTTTAAATACTTTTACCTTGTCACCTGATGCTACATGACTGCCATAACCTCACCTTCACTACCTCATTATCCTTTGCCATAGTGTGAACCCAACATCCTATATCCTTACCATCCCACTGGTTTCGGTTTCCGGCACGTGACACTAGCTGCTAATACTAGTGCCAGGACCATAAATCCATTGTCGTAATGATTTATGCGAGCCGAGGAAAGAAGTGTCACAGCTAGTAGTGTTAATCCAATGGTGACATGGACGCCAGGACCGCGCCTCTCTCTAAGTCCTCTCGGAAGGGAAACCTTCTGTAGACACAGGTGGGAATGCCCAGCGCCTGATTAGCGACCACCTCCGAACTTCAACCTGCTTCAACAGCATAGGTTAGCCAAGGGATAGCCCTGGAGTCACAGTCGAGGAGGCCATGCCCAGAGCTTTTATCCCTACCTCCCTCCTGCTGTTGTTCGGTATAACGGGGTCCAGGTCTGCACGCCCTCACCGACTTCCTACGAGAACGCTGCAAGCGCGCGACCTCCAGTGCGGCACGCGCTCAAGATCGTAGGGTACTTGTACCTTACGTACTGAGAGTCGGACGGCCGCCCTCGCGCAGTCTCGTGTGGCGGAGGGGAAGCCCCGCGCGCCCGAGGACACCCACACCGAACACAAAAGATTCAAGATGGCGCTGGGCCACCCCCACCCTTTTCCTCCTTTCAAAGAACCCACTTAAACTATTACCCCATGGTTTATCCTGCATGCTGTTAAGCCATTTTCCTCCACCCCTTATCCCCATTCGTCCTTCCTACTCTTCTTCCAACTTTTACCTATTATATATACTGCACCTCCTGATGAGCATCTGCCCAGTTTGAAACTGGAAGAAAATGGGGACCTGAACTTTGATGCCGCACTCTATGATGTATTATTCAGAACGGTGAGGATGTTAATGAGGATGTTATTGCACCTAGACTAAATGTATTTGCGTTTCTGTATGCATATATATATTACGGAAATTTATATTATATTCTACATAATCAGTTTACTTCATGTGTATGTATGATTGAATATGAAGGTGTAAGCTCATGTATCCTTTTAAATGTAATTAATATCATTTAATAAAAAGTGACATATTCAATATATGTGACGTCCGAAACCGATGTCGATAGACGAAGGAAAAGTATGATGGGAGGCGCTTAGGGCCCGCGCATTTTCAACTGATTTCGGTAGTTCTAAATCGTTTTATTTGTAATACTAAGATATTGATAACTAAGAACTTGTATATACTGTTATATCATAATGTAATATCAGTAAAACAGTGGTTGATAATTTAATATAATTTAAAAATAAAATAAAATTCATCAACTAAACTAAAGCACGATTCTTAAGAATAGGGGTGAAGGAACATTGGCAGTGTTGCTGTCGCGACCGGCCCGGGGAGAGTCGCGAATGAAATTAGCGACAGTTTCTAGTGTCGTAAAACAATTTTTGTCAGTGGAAATATGGCCTTTGGTTAGAATGAATGGCACTGATACAATTAATTAGAGATGGGGCTCAACAATGATTCCTGTGTAACACTGAAACTAATCAAGTAAAATATCGAGATAATTAACGAAAAAAGTGTGCAACATTGCGCTAATGTACTTCCATTACAGATCAGTTAATCTTAATCAGAAAAAAACATAGCTTGCTTGCACTTAGATTGTAGTGCCACATATATTGTTTTATAACGGTGTAGTTTGTCCATTTTGATTTTGTTTTCCTTTAAGAACAAGAATTACTTTAATGAAGAGCATGGTAATCACACTCACTGTAACAGTAGGGAGATCTCGGTAATATCATTACTAACTTCATCTCTAATTACCATCATCAATGTAAATCCATGAACCTCACGAAAAAAAACCCTTACTGTTGACATGAAGATGAAAAATTATTGGTTGCTACTTAGAAAGATACCAGTGTACTATTATATGCACGCACGCACGCACACGCGCGCGCGCGCACACACACACACACACACACACACACACACACACACACACACACACACACACACACACACACACAACACACACACACACACACACACACACACACACACACACACACACACACACACACACACACACACACACACACACACACACACACACACACACACACACACACACACACGCCACACGACCCACTAAAAGGAGTGTGCAACTAGAATCTTACTAGCTCCATAGACATTACCTATCTACTCATACTTGAGTAGTGACAGCGAAGTTTTACGGTCACTCCCCGTGGGCACTCGGTGGAAATTGATTTAGCAATTCAAATCTTAAGCCAGATGTACCGAGGTATATATATGAAAGATGGAATAATGCAATGCCGCATTCATAACGATAAATAAGAACCCTCCCTGACCAGGACTCGAACCTAGGTCACTCCGGGTATGAAACCGGAGGCCAGTGCTAAACCAACCATGCCACACGACCCACTAAAAGGAGTGTGCAACAAGGATCTTACTAGCTCCATAGACATTACCTATCTACTCAAACTTGAGTAATGACAGCGAAGTTTTACGCTCACTCCCCGTGGCCACTCCTTTTAGTGGGTCGTGTGGCATGGTTGGTTTAGCACTGGCCTCCGGTTTCATACCCGGAGTGACCTAGGTTCGAGTCCTGGTCAGGGAGGGTTGTTATTTATATATATGCATATTTATGTATGTACATATATGCATATATATTTGTCTTTATATAGACAAATATAAACTATAAATATATATATATATATATATATATATATATATATATATATATATATATATATATATATACGTATATATATATACTGTAACGAAGCCGATGAGCGGTAAAGCACAGACAAGTTGCTTCTGGCACGATGCGGTAATCTTGGTAGTGGTGAAGGTGTAACAGACTTCTTGTTACTTGCAGTAGTTTATTTTGGAGAGAGAATGATACAACTGACAGACAGAGATTTGATCCGGTCAGCATGCTGTACGCTGTCGGTCGCTCACAGGCGATCCTCTTTATTACGGGTCAAACTAGGAAATGAACAATGGTTGTGATGTACTAGTACGTGAAAGGGAAAGGATGTAATTGTGTACACGAGGCGGAAGGCTTGCGGATGTCACATCCACTGTTGTGTTGGCCGAAATGCTTGGTATGTAGAAGCTAGTGTTATTGTATTAAAATATATTAATAAGTTAATAGTTTTTTTTGTTGCGCGGCTAGTATATGGACCCTGGTAAGATAACGAATGCACTCTGGGCAGAAGTGGGTGGCATAGGCCTTACATCGCTCCGTCACGCTACCAAGGCGGTCACCGGCGCATAAGGTGCCAGAAAAATTGATAAGGTACAGCTAACTAAACAACACTACCCAAGCATAAAATAAACTATACATATAAATAGATAAACAAGATTTATATCAATAACACTAATAAATAAATAAATGTACAATGAATAAAACCAAAAGACAATATAGACAATTGACACAATAATAGGAAATACACATAAAATAACCATAGGAACAAGTAAGCATATAATAATGTGAAAAAGGAACAATGTAACCGTAAAATAGATATGCATAGGAATATAATGAGAGTGGAATATAATGAGACAGGCAGTCTGCGTGCTAATGCCTTAATCATGATGCAGTGATACAGTACAAAGCCAAGCACAACGGCAGATATTCCGAAGACAGTAGATAGTACAGGCAGAAGGTTACAGAAGGGGATTCAACTGATAACTGAAAGAAGGGAGGAATTTTACGTTCGTGACAAGGAGGGAAAAATTACTGACATGGAGGTTTAACGAGTCGGGGAGAGCAATGGAGGTGATGGTGTGTAGAAGTGAAAATAATGAAAAGAACATAAATTGATGAGTCGGGAGTCGAGTCGGTAAGAGCAGGGAAGTGTGAATGGGCCACATGATCAGTATGGGTGTTGTTACAGGTGATACTTAACTGTGTATCTCTGAAGAAGTATAATAAGTGTCTATCAGGAAGGGTGAGTAGGAATGGGTCAGCCTTCGTGACATTTAGCTGATCATACACGCAGGATGTGTGAACATCTCTGCCCGTAATCAAAGCTGTATGACATGTGAGTGAAAATAAGGTCTTTCAGGAAGTAGTATGTTAAAACAAACTCACAAGCTGTGCAGGACGTGGGAACAAGAGGTAAGAATATCAGATGATGTGAGAGATAGTGAGCTATGGTCGCTGGACCTGAGTATAATGTCGGTGTCATGAACATCTCTGCCTGTAATCAAAGCCATATCACATGAGGAATGAAAATAGGGTCTTTCCGGAAGTATTATGTTAAAACAAACTCACAAGCAGGACGTGGGAGCAAAAGGTCAGCATATCGGATAATGAGAGAGACAGTGAGCTATGGTCGTTGGACCTGAGTATAATGTCAGTGTCTGGTGAAAACACATAAACCTTGTTGTCTAAGGAGAGAGGAAACGGGCGTAACCTGTATGCTGTAAGGGAAGAGGGGAATCATGATGGATAGTTTAGCTGTGAGTAAAGAAGAGTTATATTAGTAAGCGAAAACAATGGTCGATAGGGAGTGGTTGTGGGAATACGGCTAAAAAAGGTTGTGTGAGGGCTGTGGAAGAGACAAGGGAAGGCATGACAGTACCGTGGACGGCAAGGACAAGATCATGAGTTAGAGTGCATAAGTGGTCCATGAACGGGTGGACGAGATTGGTAGAGGGAAATGTGTGCAAGGAGGAGAGAGAAGTGTTGCTCCTTAGCGATAGGTTGTGTGTTACTATCAGTATAGATCAGGGGTGTCAAACTCATTTTAGCTCAGGGGCCACATAGGGGAAAATCTATTCCCAAGTGGGCCGGACTGGTAAAATCATGGTATAACTTAAGAATAAGGACAACTTCAGATGTGTTTCCTTTGTTTTACTTTGGTACATTCTGAACACATCACAAATAATGTTCTTTACAAAACACTTCAAATTAGCTGAAAATTCTGAGAAAAAAATTGGTGCAATTTTAAGAAAAATTCCTCATTGATTGGAAGTTACACTTCATCTCAGTGTATCTACAAAGGCATACAACTTTAAGTCACAGCCTAAATGGGATTGAACAAAATACTCTCCTAGATATCAAATACCTCATTTGTCATTTCCACATCTTAATCCTGAGCTAACTCACCACACCATACAAACTGAGGTAAAAACTATTCAAGAGGGTTGAGTTACTCCCTGCCTTGTAGGCTACACTATTTATTAATAGAATTATAAAAGCTGTGCAATGCATGAACAATTTCAACAAACCAAAACATGTGAACTAAAGTGACTGACATTTTTACAGTAAATCTCACTGTTCACTTTCTTTAAATATCAACAGAAGACATTCATTTTCACGGGACTTTATCAGGGTGCATAAGTCTCTCATGCAGCATTTTAAGTGGGATTACCCACTGTTTATTTTACTCCTGAAACCTGGCATCTTTTACCTTTCACAAGTGCATCAATATTAGGCATCACATCCTGAGTGGCAGCCAGTTTCAGGATGTCATTCAAGTGCTTGTCCGTGACCTTGAGCGCAGCTTTGTTTTGTTGATGTTCATTACAGAGAATACTTGCTCACAAAGATATGTGGTTCCAAACATGCACAACACTTTTGCAGCAAGGGCTGTCAAGTTGGGGTAACCTGGCAAGAGATGCTGGTAAAACGTGTCCAAGCCAGCTGCCGCAAACTTGCCCTTCAAATCTGAGTCACACTGCAAGTCTATTATTTCTAGTTGGATGTTGACGGGCAGATCAGAGGTATTCACGCTGAATGGCGAGCAAAAAACTTTGAAGTCTTTCTCCAGTTCACCAAAAATCTGAAAGCGTTGCTCAAACTCCCGCAATAGTTCCGTTATTTTATCTTTAAACCGCCTCATGTCTGCTGCATGTTGGTCGCGTACACATCTTTCAGACAAGGAAAGTGAGCAGCATCACCACCCGCGAGTTGTGTCTCCCACAATGACAGCTTCAATTTGAACGCACATATGCTGTCATAGTACTGCGTGACAACTTTGCTGCGCCCTTGCAGCATTTTGTTCAAGTTATTCAGGTGTTCTGTAACATCCACCATAAATGCAAGGTCCTGCATCCATTCTGTTGACTTAAATTCTAACACTGGTTTGCCCTTTTTTTCCATGAACTGTTTGATTTCCCCTCTTAAATCAAGAAGTGCCTCAGCACAGCACCTGGACTTAACCATCTTACCTCGGTGTGGTATGGCAGGCCATAGTTGTGGTCTTTCTCTCTGAGAAGGCTGTCAAACTGACGATGATTCAGGCCTCTGGATCGGATGAAATTTACGGTTCGGACGTCCACCTCCATGACATTATTCATCTTCAATGACTTGCAACACAATGCCTCCTGATGCAAAATACAATGAAAACTCCAAAAATCACGTCCTCCATTTGGCAGCCTGCACCTTCTCTCTGAATTTTGTCCCAACCCTGCTTTTCTCCCGGTCATTGAAGGTGCACCATCTGTAGCCAAAGGCTGACAGTGCGAGTCCAGTCCACTCCAACCCTGTCCAGCGTTCCGACGAGGGCGGTGAAAATATTAGCTGCTGTTGTGGGTGTCCGTCATTGGCACCAACTCCACGAAATCCTCGTAACGGTCAAAGTGTCATCAACTCCGCGGATGAATATCGCCAGTTGCGCAACATCTGTAATGTCCGTGCTTTCATCGATTGCAACTGAAAATGCAATAAATGACTTACTTTGTGCTTCAATTGGCTGTCCAAATCCTCTGCAAGATCAGAAATCCTGTCTGCAACTGTATTTCTTGTCAGGCTGATATTTGCAAAAGCCTGACGTTTTCAGGGCACACAGTCTCTGCAGCCTTCAGCATGCATGTCCTCACAAATTCACCTCACTAAATGGTTTTGAAGCCAGTGCAATTTCATTAGCAATAAGGTAGCTGGCTTTCACTGCAGCATCACTTATTTCTCGGCTACGAGAAAACACAGACTGCTGCTTCTTCAGAGCCGTCAAAGTTCATTTACCTTCTCTAGTCTCTGCTGTCCTTGCAAGTTTTTGTATTTTTCGGCATGAAGAGTCTCATAGTGGCATCGTAGGTTATATTCTTTCAGCACTGAAACCTGCTGTGAACATACCAAACACACAGGTTTCCCATTCACTTCTGTGAATAAATAGGATGATGACCATTTTTCTTGGAAAACTCTGCACTCTGTGTCCACTTTTCTCTTTTTTGACAGAGACATTTTGGGGGAATGAGGGTGCCAAAGTGTGTAATGTTCAAAGTAGAAGACGTATGGCAACTAGCTCCAGGCCAGCTGTCAGTCCTACTTGTTCGCCCCGGTATAAACAGTGCGTTTACTTGTTTGATTGTTTTTTACAAAGATGGCGACACTTGTACTAAATCACCAATGACCAATTACGAGTATTGCCTGTCACGCCCGTTTACCCTTTTCCTTGATTTACGGAAATATTTCACGTTATCTTATTTTCCTGTTGCGAATGTTTATAACATTATAAAAATTATAATGTTTATAATAAAATTACGTCTTTTTTTTTTTTTTTTTTTTTTTGGATTTCTTGGCTATCAACCAGCGGCATGTGGCCAAGGTTATTAAGCCAATGGATCCTATTTATTCTGTCAAACTATATAAGGTCATAAAGTTTTGTCTCCCTTAGAAAGTGATTACTTTATTGATGATTCTCTCATCATCTGATATTATGTTTGCTAATGTAAGTATCTATTGGCAGTTTAGGATTGGTTAGGTT
>NC_051411.1:18985501-19028830 GCF_015228065.2 Penaeus monodon
TTTCCGGAGTATTTGTTAAAACAACTCACAAGCAGGACGTGGAGCAAAAGGTCAGGCATATCGGATAATGAGAGAGACAGTGAGCTATGGTCGTTGGACCTGAGTATAATGTCAGTGTCTGGTGAAAACACATAAACCTTGTTGTCTAAGGAGAGAGGAAACGGGCGTAACCTGTATGCTGTAAGGGAAGAGGGGAATCATGATGGATAGTTTAGCTGTGAGTAAAGAAGAGTTATATTAGTAAGCGAAAACAATGGTCGATAGGGAGTGGTTGTGGGAATACGGCTAAAAAAGGTTGTGTGAGGGCTGTGGAAGAGACAAGGGAAGGCATGACAGTACCGTGGACGGCAAGGACAAGATCATGAGTTAGAGTGCATAAGTGGTCCATGAACGGGTGGACGAGATTGGTAGAGGGAAATGTGTGCAAGGAGGAGAGAGAAGTGTTGCTCCTTAGCGATAGGTTGTGTGTTACTATCAGTATAGATCAGGGGTGTCAAACTCATTTTAGCTCAGGGGCCACATAGGGGAAAATCTATTCCCAAGTGGGCCGGACTGGTAAAATCATGGTATAACTTAAGAATAAGGACAACTTCAGATGTGTTTCCTTTGTTTTACTTTGGTACATTCTGAACACATCACAAATAATGTTCTTTACAAAACACTTCAAATTAGCTGAAAATTCTGAGAAAAAAATTGGTGCAATTTTAAGAAAAATTCCTCATTGATTGGAAGTTACACTTCATCTCAGTGTATCTACAAAGGCATACAATTTTAAGTCACAGCCTAAATGGGATTGAACAAAATACTCTCCTAGATATCAAATACCTCATTTGTCATTTCCACATCTTAATCCTGAGCTAACTCACCACACCATACAAACTGAGGTAAAAACTATTCAAGAGGGTTGAGTTACTCCCTGCCTTGTAGGCTACACTATTTATTAATAGAATTATAAAAGCTGTGCAATGCATGAACAATTTCAACAAACCAAACATGTGAACTGAAGTGACTGACATTTTTACAGTAAATCTCACTGTTCACTTTCTTTAAATATCAACAGAAGAAATTCATTTTCACGGGACTTTATCAGGGTGCATAAGTCTCTCATGCAGCATTTTAAGTGGGATTACCCACTGTTTATTTTACTCCTGAAACCTGGCATCTTTTACCTTTCACAAGTGCATCAATATTAGGCATCACATCCTGAGTGGCAGCCAGTTTCAGGATGTCATTCAAGTGCTTGTCCGTGACCTTGAGCGCAGCTTTGTTTTGTTGATGTTCATTACAGAGAATACTTGCTCACAAAGATATGTGGTTCCAAACATGCACAACACTTTTGCAGCAAGGGCTGTCAAGTTGGGGTAACCTGGCAAGAGATGCTGGTAAAACGTGTCCAAGCCAGCTGCCGCAAACTTGCCCTTCAAATCTGAGTCACACTGCAAGTCTATTATTTCTAGTTGGATGTTGACGGGCAGATCAGAGGTATTCACGCTGAATGGCGAGCAAAAAACTTTGAAGTCTTTCTCCAGTTCACCAAAAATCTGAAAGCGTTGCTCAAACTCCCGCAATAGTTCCGTTATTTTATCTTTAAACCGCCTCATGTCTGCTGCATGTTGGGTCGCGCACACATCTTTCAGACAAGGAAAGTGAGCAGCATCACCACCTGCGAGTTGTGTCTCCCACAATGACAGCTTCAATTTGAACGCACATATGCTGTCATAGTACTGCGTGACAACTTTGCTGCGCCCTTGCAGCATTTTGTTCAAGTTATTCAGGTGTTCTGTAACATCCACCATAAATGCAAGGTCCTGCATCCATTCTGTTGACTTAAATTCTAACACTGGTTTGCCCTTTTTTTCCATGAACTGTTTGATTTCCCCTCTTAAATCAAAGAAGCGCCTCAGCACAGCACCTGGATTTAACCATCTTACCTCGGTGTGGTATGGCAGGCCATAGTTGTGGTCTTTCTCTCTGAGAAGGCTGTCAAACTGACGATGATTCAGGCCTCTGGATCGGATGAAATTTACAGTTCGGACGACCACCTCCATGACATTATTCATCTTCAATGACTTGCAACACAATGCCTCCTGATGCAAAATACAATGAAAACTCCAAAAATCACGTCCTCCATTTGCAGCCTGCACCTTCTCTCTGAATTTTGTCCCAACACCTGCTTTTCTCCCGGTCATTGAAGGTGCACCATCTGTAGCCAGGCTGACAGTGCGAGTCCAGTCCACTCCAACCCTGTCCAGCGTTCCGACGAGGGCGGTGAAAATATTAGCTGCTGTTGTGGTGTCCGTCATTGGCACCAACTCCACGAACTCCTCGGTAACGGTCAAAGTGTCATCAACTCCGCGGATGAATATCGCCAGTTGCGCAACATCTGTAATGTCCGTGCTTTCATCGATTGCAACTGAAAATGCAATAAATGACTTTACTTTGTGCTTCAATTGGCTGTCCAAATCCTCTGCAAGATCAGAAATCCTGTCTGCAACTGTGTTTCTTGTCAGGCTGATATTTGCAAAAGCCTGACGCTTTTCAGGGCACACAGTCTCTGCAGCCTTCAGCATGCATGTCCTCACAAATTCACCCTCACTAAATGGTTTTGAAGCCAGTGCAATTTCATTAGCAATAAGGTAGCTGGCTTTCACTGCAGCATCACTTATTTCTCGGCTACGAGAAAACACAGACTGCTGCTTCTTCAGAGCCGTCAAAAGTTCATTTACCTTCTCTAGTCTCTGCTGTCCTTGCAAGTTTTTGTATTTTTCGGCATGAAGAGTCTCATAGTGGCATCGTAGGTTATATTCTTTCAGCACTGAAACCTGCTGTGAACATACCAAACACACAGGTTTCCCATTCACTTCTGTGAATAAATAGGATGATGACCATTTTTCTTGGAAAACTCTGCACTCTGTGTCCACTTTTCTCTTTTTTGACAGAGACATTTTGGGGCAATGAGGGTGCCAAAGTGTGTAATGTTCAAAGTAGAAGACGTATGGCAACTAGCTCCAGGCCAGCTGTCAGTCCTACTTGTTCGGCCCCGGTATAAACAGTGCGTTTACTTGTTTGATTGTTTTTTACAAAGATGGCGACACTTGTACTAAATCACCAATGAGCCAATTACGAGTATTGCCTGTCACGCCCGTTTGCCCTTTTCCTTGATTTACGGAAATATTTCACGTTATCTTATTTTCCTGTTGCGAATGTTTATAACATTATAAAAATTATAATGTTTATAATAAAAATTACGTCTTTTTTTTTTTTTTTTTTTTTTTTTTTGGATTTCTTGGCTATCAACCAGCGGCATGTGGCCAAGGTTATTAAGCCAATGGATCCTATTTATTCTGTCAATCTATATAAGGTCATAAAGTTTTGTCTCCCTTAGAAAAGTGATTACTTTATTGATGATTCTCTCATCATCTGATATTATGTTTGCTAATGTAAAGTATCTATTGCAGGTTATGAGGATATGGTTGATGGTAAGGTTGGTGTTACATTGGGGGCACCGTGGAGGGAAATTCTTTTCTATGTAGGGAGTGAGGTGTGTCAATCTTGTGGCGTTGACCCTAAGGCGGGCCAACACCACCTCCTCCCTTCTTTCTTTTCGATTGGCTGTCCCCCACGGTTCTATTGTAGGGTTGATTTTGCTTGTGAGTTGGAGGCTGGTCCACTCACTTTGCCACAGGAGATGTATTTTTGCTTTTATAAGAGACACAAAACACCTGAGATCTGTACGGACTATGCTAAGGTCCAGATCGCCAGTTGACCCGGCTAATTTGTCAGCCTGCTCATTGCCATGGATACCAGAGTGGCCTGGTACCCATATTAGCTTGATTGATTTATTGGCACCATGTAGCTTACGAATGATATTACCCAGAAGTTCATTTTTGGTGGTTTCTAATGATTTAATGGCTTTAAGTGAACTTAATGAATCTGAAAAAAATTACTATTCTATCGTGGGTCGTCGATAGTGCAAAATCAATGGCTTTATCAATGGCAAAAAGTTCAGCAAGAAATATCGATGTATGATTTGGCAGTCTGAACTTTAGTTCACATTCAGTCGACCATACACCCGCACCCACACACTCATCTGTCTTGGAGCCGTCGGTATATAAATGAAAAAAAGGGAGATGTTTAACAAGGATCTCTCTGAACCTCTGGCGTACCTCCACCTCCGGCGCCATGGCCTTAGCTGATGGAAGCCAGGCTTCCATGATAGAAAAATTGGGGGTTTCCCATGGCGCTATGTTTGATTGAACCAGGGTATCAATGGTAGAGAGATCTATACCGACTTTCTCGACGAGGTCGTGGAGTCTCGTGGCAAAGGGCCTAATGCCACTATTGCCATTAGGGTGGCTCGGGACTCGAGCCACCTTTGCGGCATAGCTCAAGGCTAACTGGCCGCGTCTGAGTCGGAGGGGAGGTACTCCTGACTCCACCTCAAGACGCTCGATACGAGTGCACTTCAGGGCTCCAAGACACACACGCAAACATGCATTCTGCACAGCATCCAATCCTTTCAAACTTGTTCTCGATGCCATACACCATACACGATTGACCCATAATCTACTTTAGACCTAATCAGGGCTTTATATACCATTAGCAAAGACTGTCTATCAGCTCCCCATTTACTACCAGAAATGCACTTTAATAAATTTAGTGCTCTTTGACATTTATTCTTTAACTGACCAATGTGGTCTTTCCAGTTTAGTCTACTATCAAAATGTAGACCTAAAAATTTAGCAGAATTTTGAATAGGTATTGGGTGGTTGTCTAGAGTTAGCCTGATGTTCGGCTTCCTCCTACGTGAAAAAATTACCCCAATACTCTTTCTAATGGAAAACTTAAAACCCCACTGGAGGCCCCAGTTATGAATCATATCCAGTGCCAATTGGATGCGATTTGCTGAGAATTCTGCATTATTGCTGGAATGCCATAATGCACAATCATCAGCGTACAGTGAGTATTTAAGATTCCGAGGAGGAGCTGGTAAGATGTCATTGATCATACATAGAAATAATGTTGGTGACAAGACACTTCCTTGTGGGACCCCGTTTGCCTGGACAAAAATGTCCGAAAAAGTGATATTGTCAGAAAATAATTTGACAGCAAACGTTCTGTCAGAAATGAAATTTTGAATAAAACAAGGCAAGTTTCCACGTAATCCAAAAGCATAAAGTTTTCTGAGTAGGCCATATCGCCATGTCATGTCGTAGGCTTTTTCTATATCTAAAAATACTGAAATCAAAAAATCTTTTTTGGCAATGGCCTCTTGAATATGACTGTCCAGCTTTACCAGCTGATCGAGAGTTTGGCGTCCCTTGCGGAAGCCGCACTGCTCGTCAACTAGTAAATTACTGGAATTTAAAAAATGCAATAGCCTACTGTTAACAATTCGTTCCATGACCTTGCATAAGCAACTTGTCAACGCAATTGGGCGGTAGGAGATGGCAAGTCTGGGATTACCCCCTCCTTTCAATATGGGAATGATGTGGGCAAAGTGCCATGAGTTTGGAAAAGTGTGGCTTTTCCAAATTTCATTGTACACTTCTAGCAACTTAATCATGTCCATCATGATTAAGATGCTTCATCATCTCATATCGAATCTCATCGGGGCCTGGGGATGTTCCTCTACAGGCTTCTAGGGCTCGGACAAGCTCATCCATTGTAAGATCTTTATTGTAATCAAAGTCATCTCCTGTGGCAAAGTGAATTGGTTGCAGCTCCGCCTCTTCCTTGATGGTCAGGAAGGTGGGATGGTAATTAGCCGAGCTGCTTGTATGAGAGAACTGCCTGGCGAGTGCATTAGCAATGTCTCTAGGTGAATCGAAATTAGTGCCCTCTTCAGTGATGTTATTGATTTTGATAGATGTTTTTTTCTTATTGATTTTATTAATAGTGGACCAAACCTCTGATATTTTGGTGTTGCTGTTTATTGTAGAGACAAAGCTCCGCCAGAAGTCTCTTTTTGCTTGTCTTATTACTCTACGAGCCCTAGCTCTTGCTAGTTTGTAATTGCAAAAGTTCTCATTTGTGATGTTATTTTTGAAAAGCCTGTAGGCCTTATTGCGTCGGCACAGCGCCCTGCGGCAATCTGGTGTCCACCATGGAACTCTATGCTTAACGCTATCTGTCGAAGTTTTAGGAATGGATAGCAATGCTGCTTCTATAATCGAATTCTGAATATTGTTTACTTTATCATCAATGGTTTCTCCAACAAGTTCGAGCTTGACGCTCCTTGTGAAGGCGACCCAGTCTGCTCGTTTTACGTTAAATTTAGGCGCTGAAGGCGTTCTCACTGTGTCGCATGAATATTTAATGAAAATAGGAAGATGATCGCTTCCCAACGAGTCGTCAATGGTGTGCCACAGGCACTTGGCTGCTATTGATGAAGAGACCAGTGATAGGTCAATAAAGCTCAAATTACCGGTATTATCGTCCACCCGCGTCGGACTACCATCATTCAGAAGGACTAAATCAGACTCATTAAGCAACTTAACTACTTGCTCAACCCTACCATCCACCCGCAGGGAACCCCATAACGTATGATGAGCATTAAAATCGGCTAAAATTACTTTATTTTGTGGCAGACGTTCCTGAAGAGCAAAGAGCTCATCATAGGCTATCACTGCATCAGGGGGACAATAAAGTGAACATATAGCCAGATACGTGCCATTAATTTTTACTTTGCATGCGACAAACTCCAAAGTAGAATCAATAGTCACTTCTGTAAAAGGGAGGCTTTGGTGGATGTACATGGCGACTCCGCCTCCACCCCTACCCTCACGATCCTTCCGACATAAATGGTAGTTCCTCAGCGAAACGACCTCGTCAGAGACGAGGTGTGTTAAATGCGTTTCTTGGAGAACTATAATATCGGGAGCATAGGACGAGGCTAATAATTTAAGGTCATTTACTTTAGATCTAAGACTTCGACAGTTCCATTGTATAATGGTCGACGCGAAGATTACGTTTTATGGGGTTTGGAAGTGCCTTGTCCACCAGATTTTTTCTTCTTTTTTTGGGAGGGAGACGCCTCCTCTCCCTCGCCTCCCGGGGACCTCTCTCGGGATGGTTTGGAGACAGAAGCCTCCATGTCCTGCACCTCCTGGCGAGGGAGACGACTGACAGATTGCGATCTGCTTCTCTCACGAGAAGCCGATCGCGAGCCAGACGAAGTCCTCACAGGAGTAGCCCGGACGGGAAGGTGCGCTCCGGACTGTGATTCGGTATCATCCTCCTTATGATGTTTAGACTGGGTTGATGCAGTCATTTGATCAACCAATTTGGTCAAATGATAAACTTTAATATTTAATTCTTTAACCGTTTGTTTGAGTTCAGCAATTTCCTTATCCTTGGCTGCAAGCTGTTGACTGACATTACTTGCACTAGGGGTGACGTTAGTTACTGCTTCAGCATAGGAAGTATCAGGTTTGTGTGTCAAACTTTCCACTTTCCTCTTAGCTTCAGTATAACTAACTTCATGCTTCCTCATATATGCTAATGTCTCAGTCTCCTTCTTCAGGATGTTGCACTCAGCAGATCCTGACTGATGGGGACCTCCACAATTAGCACATTTGGAGATTTGGCTAGTACAAGTGATGGTGTCATGGGCTTCAGCACATTTGCGGCAAACAAATTTATTTGAATCTTTATCAATGCATCTTAATGAGGTGTGTCCGAATTTTTGGCATCTATTACAATGCATTGGCTTTTGGACATAAGGTCTTACTTGAACACGTTCATAACCGACATTGACATATTCTGGAATTTTATTCAAAGCAAAGGTCAAAAAACACAGTCCAGTTTTCGTTCGCACATTCCCGTCCTTCTTGGTCATACAATGAACGTCCACTACGTCTTGGTCCTTCATGCTCTCAAGAATTTCACTTTCTTCCATCGTCCTCAAATCCCTGTGAAAGATTACTCCCTTACAGGTATTTGGGCCAATAGGGATAGTTACTTTAACTCGAAGATCATGAATTTGCGTCAGCTTAAGTAAATCCTTAATCTGGGAGTTGTATTGTACTTTAACAAGGAGGCTTCCATCTCGCAATTTTTTGACAAAATCAAAATCGCCGTCCACTTGACCATCAAGGACCTTTTTGATGATGAAGGGGTTCACGTTCAAAACGATTGATTTTCATTCACGCATTTTACATTCGCGAACCTCGCATTCTCTGTGGGGATTTTGAAAAGTGGTCTTCTCGTTTTGTCGTTAGTGGGGGTTCCGTTGTTCAAAGTCAGATTGGTCTGAGAGTGGTCATGAGTCGCCCCTCCTCCTTGAGGAGGAGAAGGGGTAGCCGGGGTAGCATCCATACTGGGTATCGGACCAGGTCCGACCCCTTGTCTCAAAATTTGTTGTCCTGAAGGGATCAAAGGCTCTTAACTTTTGGTATCAACCTATCAGCAATAGCTAAGAGAGTAAATCAGTTTATTCGTCCTCTACCCCCCAGTGGAAGCCTGGTTGCGTTCTCCAGTACCACAGCGAGGGATTGAGTTATGTGTGGGACACTTCCCTACCGCCGAACTTGCCTAGGCGAAGGACGGTAAGTAGATGCCCACCCCCCAAGCGAATACGGGAGTTCACGAGGAACTCCGGTAGGCTCAGGAAAGTCACATTAAGATGAAGAATATAGAAAAAGAAAAAGTGCGCCCAAAGGACGCCCCAGACTACTGGGCCTCCCTACCCAGGGGTCAAAGCCCAAAGGGCTACCCTGGTATAGAAGAGAGCTGCGGGTCTGAGGTGGGGTGCTGACTACGACTACTGTAGCCTCGTGTCACCTGCAAAACAAGAGCACTGAAGGTGCTGGCAAAGCACAATAATGTTCTGTAATCTACAGGATTTTACTTTAAATTTATTTACTTTACGAAACTCAGAAGCAATAATGCCTAGCGAGACGAGAGGCCCCGGGCTCCAGGGTAACTCTTGTGGCACAAGACTTATTGTTTATTGCTGCTGCGTTAAACAAGGTGTGTTCTCATCAAAAATTCAAACACGAGTCGACAACTTCTTCTTCTTCTTCTTTGTTGGATTTCTTGGCTATCAACCAGCGGCATGTGGCCAAGGTTATTAAGCCAATGGATCCTATTTATTCTGTCAATCTAGATAAGGTCATAAAGTTTTGTCTCCCTTAAAAAAGTGATTACTTTACTTATTATTCTATCATTATCTGATAAAATATTTGATATCGTAAAATCTTTATTTTTCATTCTGAAATAATTTAATAGTGCCTGTCTCTGGTTTGAATGTATAGGGCATACTATTAGTAGATGATGTAATGTGAGGGTGGTGGTACATTGAGGGCACTGTGGAGGAAATGTTCTCTCTATATAGGGAGTGAGGTGGGTGATTTTAGTGGCATTGACCCTGAGACGAGCCAACACCACCTCCTCCCTTCTGATTTTCCTGTGGGCTGTGTCCCACAGTTCAATTGTTGGCTTGATTTTATGTGTGAGTTGGAGTGTGCTGTCCCACTCACTTTGCCAGTATGACAGGAGGTTTTGTGTTTGCTTTATAAAGGATTTTATAAAGGATTGAATTTGTTGGCACCATGTAAGCTTACAGATGATATTTACCCTAGACGGATCATTTTTAGTTGGGTTTCTAAGATTTAAGAGCTTTTACGTGAACTTAATGAATCTGGAAAAAATAACTATTCTGATCGTGGGTCGTGGGTGCGCGGTGTCGTAGTGCAGAAATCAAATTATATATCTAATATATATATATATATATATATATTTAATAGTATAGATTGTATATATATATCATACAGGTAGAAGGAAATAAAGTATATTCATGGGATTATTTATATAATGTATACTAGAAACACACTGGCACGTAAGTCTATGTTAATGTATAATATAGTGCTTTACGCTTACACCCCACGACGACGCAGACACACACTCAGAAACACTCATACACACACACAAACATATATACATATATATGTGTATATATATTAGATATATATATAATATATTATATATATATATATATATATATTATATATAAAACATAGATGAAGGTGTTATTTTATCGCCAGTCTATCTACATACACTACACGTACGATGCACTCACAATCGTCTGTGGACTGATGGGGACCATCCACGAGTTCAGTGTGCGACATTTTGGTCTTAATCTGGCTAGTACCATGTGATGGGTGTCATGGCTTCAGCACATTTACAGCATGAAGACAAATTTAACTCGAGCTTTATCAATACATCTTAATGAGTGTGTCCGAATTTTTTGGCCATCTATTACATGCATGGCTTTTGGGCATAAAGGTCTTACTTGAACACGTTCATACCGACGTTTGACATACTCAAAGCAAGGTCAAAAACACAGTCCAGTTTTTTTTGCACATTCCCATCCCTTCTTGGTCCCTATATTGTCCTTATATAATAATAAATATAAGAGTATTTAAGTATATATATATATATATATGTATATATTATATATATATATATAATATATATATATTACGATATATACATATATCTATATATATATATATAATAGTATTAGTATACTACATAGTGTATATATATATATATATAAGGAAATAAAAGAAATAAATATATAATGTGTGTGTATCTATATATATATATATATATAATACAGTATTATAAGTGATATTATTACATTATTTTTAACACATAAGAAACGAAGACCACTTGCACATAAGGTCCTTTATGTATGGTGATATATAAGCTTTGCGCTTACACCCACACGTGATCCACGCAGACACACACTCAGAATCACTCGTGCTGCACACACGACACAACATATATACATACCTTATATATTATAATAAAGTGCTATATATATATATAAGTGTGTATATAATAATTGTAATACATATATAGATATATATATATATAACATAAACAATGAAATTATATTGTGTATCTATACCAACATGCTACACACACAGCATATAGATATAATATGTGTGTGTAGATATATATATAGAAATAGTATATAGGAGATATAGATATATATATATAGCTATATATATATAGTATAATATAGAATATAGAATAGAACTATATATATATAGCACTAATATAGTGTGTATATATATATATATAATAGATATAATGTGCATATGTATATATAAATATATGTTATCTTTTTATATTTATATCATACATACATACATATAGTGTGTGTTTATATATAGTGTATATATATACTATATATATATATAGATAGCATATATTATAATATATACCCGAGGGGAGAGAGAGAGGGGGGGGAGAAGGGAGGGAGAAGGGAAGAGGGAAAGGAGAGGGCGTATTACTATATATAAATATATGTGGATATTTATATTTTATATACATACTACATACTATATATATATATATACTATGTATATATATATATATATAATATACTATATATATAGTATATATATATATATAAGTTAGGTTTTTCTTAGGTTAAGGGAAAAGTAAGTTACTTTAGGCTACATTAGTGTTTAGCATAGGTTTTCGTTAAATAGTTAGTTCGGTAGGGTATAATGAATATGTCTAGGTCATGTACAATGTAAGTGTTCCATCTAAATAGAATACTTTAATACACATAGATATGAATTTCTATCTATATTTATATACTGTAGTAAGTATTTTTTATACACACACACAACACACACACACACACACTATAATATATATATATAATATTAATATAGTATATATATATATATATATATATGTGTATAATATATTGTGTATCAATTACATCTTAATAGGTGTGTCCGAATTTTTGGCATCTATTACAATGCCTTGGCTTTTGACATAAGGTCTACTTGAACAACGTTCATAAGCGGGACCGACGTGTGACATACTCATGGAGCAAAGGTCAAAAACCACAGTCCCAGTTTTTGTTTGCCATTCCCATCCTTCTTGTCTGATATTTCCTTATATATATATATATATTATATATATATATATATATATAGATATTATATATATATAGATAATAATAGATATATACATATATACATATATATAATAGTAGTGCTATATATATAGTATATGTATAATATATATATAATGAAATAAATAAACATAAATATATATATCTTATCATATATTATATATATATACATTCTTTTTAAATACATAGCAACACACCTGGCACGATAGGTCTATGATGTATATGGGGTGTTAAGAGCTTTGGCCGCTTACACCCCACGGAGCCACACAGACACACAAGCGCAGACAGTGCTGGTGCATACCACACACCGAACATATATACATACATAATATATCGTACATATTATATAGTTTATATAGTATATGTATATTATATAGTAATATATCGTAGTAGATAATGTGTTATATATATATATATGTATACAATAATATGAACATATGAAAGTTATATTTTCATATCTAATAAGCCAAACAAATGCATACCACACACACACATATATATATATATATATTATAATATATATATACTATATGATATATAAGTGTATGTATAATAGTGATATATATATAAGTGGTATATAACATGTGTGTATATTATAGTAATAGTCGTAGTATAGTGAGGATAAGTTTATATACATATGGTGTACGACATGTAATAGTGGTGTGTAGTTAGGTGATATATATAGTATATGCATATGTATATATAAATATATGTGTGTATATTTATATTTTATACATACATACATACATATATATTATATATAATATATAGTATCTATGTAGTAATATAGTATATACATATATATATAGTAGATATATAATAGTGCATATGTATATATAAATATATGGTGTATATTTATATTTATATACATTGCGTGTACTACATATATATATATATGAATATTATTATATATTATAATATAAGTATAAGTATAATATATATATGTCTATAATATATATTAGGTTTTTCTTAGGTTAATAAGGAAAGTAAGGTTACTTAGGCTACATTAGGTTAGCATACAGTGTGTAGTTAAAATAGTTTAGGTAGGTTAGGTTTATATGAATTGTATATTCATAGTAAATGTAGGTTTCCATATAAATAAATACTGTAATAACTATGTGATGATTTCTATCTATATTTATCTATGTATCTATTTTATATACATACACACACACACACACCTACACACACACACACACACACACACACATATATATATATATATATATAATATATCATAGTATAATATATATAAATACTCTATATAAGGTATACTAGTATGTGTGTGTGTGTATATCATCTTGTATATATATATAGTATAATACTTATATATATATATATGTGTATAGATATATAATAGTAAGTATATTGTATATATATATATATATATATATATAGTCAGTATGTGGTATACTATTATGTGGTTCCATCTTTACACACGAACAGTCCCACACTCGTCTCTCGCTCTCTCGCACACACACACACACACACACACACACACACAATATATATATTATATATATATTATATATCATAGTATATAATAGTGATATATATGTATAATGTATATATATCTATATATATATAGTATATATATATATATATTTATATTCAATCTTTACACACACACACACATCTCTCTCTCTCTACACGACACACACCACACATCACACACACAGATAGATGTGTATGATATATTGTGTGATAATATAATAATGATATATTAATATATGTGTCTTATATTTATATACATATATATTATGTAATTATGTATGTATATATAATATATATATATGTGTATATATATATCTATATATATCTTAATAAGTAGTAAGTATAGTATCTACATATCTATGTGTGTTGTGTTGTGTGAGAGAGATGAGAGGTGTGTGTGTGTGTGTAAAATACAGTGAATAATATACGTATATATATATATATTACAACTCATATATTGTACTCTATAGATATATATAATTTATAGTTTATATATTATTATATTTATATATATATATAGTAATATATATTATATATTTACGTATGTGTGTATGCATGAGTGTCTATATATATATAAATACATAAATATTTATAAATTCATGTTTATTATATAGTTAGGCTGTATCATAGCTATTCATGTATCCTTCCAGAGATATATAGTATAGTATATGAGATATATATATATAAGTGTGTGGTATATATGACATAAGTGATAAGTATATATATAGAGATATTACGTATATAAATATATATATATAAGTGTCAAGTTCATCCTGTGTGTGGCACTGCTGTCCTTCTCATGAGTGTGTCGCTGGAGCTCTGCGGGGCGGCTAGTAATGTGCGTGCCCGTGATTGGAGCGTGCCTGGCCGAGGACACGGCAGAGGAGCTGCCTGCCGAGGACAGCCGAGGAAGCTGCCTGCCGAGGACAAACGCCGGAGATCTGCCTGCCGAGGCACCCCGGAGGAGCTGCCTGCCGAGGACACCTGAGAGAAAAGACCCCGGAGGAGCTGCCTGCCGGGGGAGATGAACCCACGCGGAGGAGCTGTCCTGCCGCGAGGACACCACCGGAGATGGCGTGCCTGCCGAGGACGACCGCCGGGAGGAGCTGCCTGCCGTGAGGACCCCCGGAGGAGCGTGGCCCCGATGGACACCCCGGAGGAGGTCTGCCTGCCATGAGGACAGTGCGCCCGCGGAGCTGCCTGCCGAAAACTGTTGTGGTATCATCTGTGGCACTGCTGTCCTTCTCATGAGGTTCACTGGAGCTCGCGGGGGCGGCAGTAGCTTGCCCTGATTGGGGTCAGTCGCCTCACGGAACATACACTCGGACCCTTCTCGCGATCTATAGTTACCTTACGCGGTCTAAAGTGGGCGGTCCCATTTCTCCGTGATTGGCCGTCTCCCCGTGTGGGTCGTGTGTACGAGGATTTCGTCGTAAACATCGTGTCGGTCAAATAAAGTGTGTGGAGCACTCAGTCAAAAATTCAGTAATTGTCCCGTGATGTCTGACTTGTGTGCCCCCATCCAGTGCATGTGACCAGTCACCTGCTCCGCTGGATCCTGCGTCTCACTCCCCGCCCACAGCTCCTTTTGTAACATATTTTGTATGTATAGTGCCGCGGTACAGTAATGAACCTTTCTGTAATCTGTTTCCTCTGGTGTTTTTTCTTCTGCGTTGACCTGTGACCGGTCTGTATTCTTATAATCTTTTTAAAGTGCGCGAACGCCTGCTGCATAATATATATTATTTTATAGTTGATATTAGTGTGTGTGGTGTGTCTTGTGGTATGCATATGAGAGTATATTATAGTATATATATCTATATCGATATAATATGTGATATGTATAAGTATGTCTCTAATATATAATACTATATTATAATTGATATACATAGGTTATATATCCATACACGCGTCACACACACAAAAGAAAAATAAGAGGTTTCCTCGTAAGGCTCCAGGCTCGTTACTGATACGGACGAGAACGCTCTGTATTCACCTTCCTGACAAGCCTTATGAAACTCTGACTGAAAACTTTACAACGCCCTCAGTCGCTTCCGCTATTTTCCCTTTCCCCTTTAAGACTGCTTTATGTGGCCCTCATTCCTAATCCACAAAAGACCTGACGTGTCGAAAGAGTTACCACATGTCGCCTTATTGTGTACGTGCTCAATGGACATTAGGGCAGAATTTCGAAAAGCATAAACACAGTCGACTAAGGTTGCGCTCGCATCGTTCGCTCGACGCAAGAACGCCACTCAACAATCATCAAGCTAGCATCTTACCACAACAACTGACTGTAAAACCTGTCGACTAAAGACCTTGTTCTTGTCACAAAAGAATGTTGAGCGAAACGCTTTGACAACGGTGCGGGGATGCTGGCCTGAAGTACAGTTGTGCACTAAATTTTTTTGTAAACACTTTTTCCCTCACGCTTTGGTTAAACGTTGCTCATCAGTTTTCTGAACATGTGACGCGCTGAAGTAGACGCCAGGCAGCATACTCATCCCTACACTCTAACATTATACACAAACGACTGCCTACCAGACTCGCACACACACAGACATCACTGAGGGCTCAATTTCCTCTGCATCTGCTGGACGACGGTACGCCACTTAGCTCTACACATGCGCTTGGTCAGGTGGTCGTTCAGCGCATTAGCTGCAGCGGAACTCGACACCTTGCTGCATAAATGGCGTATCGAGGACTACTAAACGCGACAAAAACAAAAGTGCACTTTGAAAACCACGACAACTTCAGCTGTCTGTACACGAACATTTACCTCAACACCTTCGATAGCTACAAGCGTATTCCGCTTACACATATCATCCAAAGGTACGTGCCTTGGCAGAAAAAACTTACCTGTCACTTTGTATCGTTTAAAAGGCGGGGGAGGGGGGAGCGGCCCCACGCATGAAAGCTGCAATCATATAGTCAAAACACTGATTTAACCTCTCCGTCACATGACACACCAACTCCACTCACGACAAATCAGTCATACACTAGACGTGCGCAAACTCCACCTTGTTCAGATAAAGGCACTCAGTGGATCTGTAAGGGGGGGGGGGAAAGGGGGGGGGGGTGGGGGGGGGTGATGATTGGGGTCGATTTATTACATCTGAACTCCACAGGAAGTTCCTCTGCTTCCTCTGAACCATCGGTGACTTAGGGTGTCTGTAAACAAACCGACAGACATTGGTGCAAACACGATCCGTGCGTTTGGCATACCGAATGCTGATAGACTCCACACCATCTTTCGTTCCGGCTGGAGACCGGGATTAGGCCATATCTTTTTTTGTTTGGAATGGGACGAAGAAGTGAAATGCTATTTTTTTGCGGCTTGGCGGTGCCGCCTCCTTTAAAGCACCCTCGCTGTGCTCCTTCATTTTCACCTTTCCCCTTTTCCTCTAATCCTTTGTTTTGTGACAGCTTTTTGTGTATTGTTTGCATTCTGTCGTTCTGCTTTTAACGTAGTTTTGTGTTTCTTTTGGTTGCTGTAACCTTTTAGTTTCTCATTAAAATTATTATAGTTAATAATGATTATAACTTTGAATTGGGGCTGTGAATCGTGTGACAGTAATGATGAGATGTGAATTAGAATAAAGAATTTTTTATAATAATATGGCCAGCAGTATTACAAGAATACTGATAATAATGAATGATAATAATTACACTACCATAGTACATTAATGATGATAATGATAATAATGATGGTGATAATAAGAATGATATGAACAACAATAATAGTGTCCATTAATTAAAACAAGACTAGGTTCAGCAAGTCAGCACTAGCTGACACAGCATGAGCGAGTCAGCATTAGTTCGAACACTAGGCCGGCTCCCCATGGCATATCCGGGGCGAGCTAAGCTTCGCATATGAGGTGCTTAATCTTATGTAATGTGTAGCCTTTTTGCAGAGTATCTCTCGCAATTGCCGGGTTTGTTTCGATTTTACTTATGATTTTTGCAATTATTAGGTAAGAATTGATTCATGAGTCATATTGTATTAATCGTCTGACATAATGATGGATGAAAGGAGCAAACCTATGAAAGTTTTTGACAATAATATGGCGGCAATAATTACAATAACAGGATAAAATTACAATAATAAGGAGTAATAATTACAATAAGGATACTAATAATTATAATAACATGATAACAATAATTAGTATCCATTAAAAAAAATTCCAACAGTCCTAAAAGAGCTGCAAAATCTAGCGATAATATGCTTTTCAGAGTATATTCCAAAATCCGTTTTTTTTTTGGGGACGACTTCATAGATTTTTGCAACGTTGTCAGAGTAATAATAGATACTATGAATGATCATAGATAAGGAATCATGACAAATGATGATAAAAATAAGGAATAATTAATTTTATAAATTGTAATTATGATGATTTTGATTCATAATGGAAATAATTGCAATAATAATAATGAATATTTATTTTAGTAGTAGTTAGTAGTGCCGCAGTATATAGTATTATTATAATTTTAATTTATGTTCTGGTTATTATTTTACTATTATTATTATTATTACTACTATTACTGCTACTATTACTATTCTGATTATTCTCATTATTATTATCATTCATCATCATCACATCAATGGCGTCATCATCATCATCATGCGATCATCATCATGTTTTATTATTATTAGTAGTAGTAGTATGTAGCATTAGTATTAGTATCACTATGGATTATGTACATTGTGTGTCATTTTATTAACGTGTGCGAGTCTCAATTATTTTAATATATACAGGTGTTATTACATGAAAAATATTATAACAGTAACAATGATAATTTTCATTATATAAGTATTGTTAGTGTATGAGTGTTGTTTATTATTATCATTGGTATTATTTTATCAGTGAGTATAATTGAATATATATATATATATATATATAGTATATAGTATATATAAGTATATATAGTATATATATATATATATATTATAGTATGTATGATTGTATATATATAGATATATATATATTATATCTATAGTATATATATATAGATAATAAGTGATATGTGTGGTGGTGTTTGTGTGTGTGTGTGTGTGTGTAATCATTATAATATTAACGGAAATAATGAAATAACGTATAATAAGAATTATCATGAATTTTATTATTGTTACTATTGTTCTTTATAATTGGTATTATTATTGTTATTATCATTATTGTTGTTGTTATTATTTGTATTTACAAAATATATGTTTTAAATGTGATAGATTCAATAACATTAAAATATTGATAATATGATAGAATAATGTAAAAATTCTGATTTTGTTTATTACATATATATCATGTCTTTTTATTGTTCCTATTAGTTCTAATATTAGTACAAAATTACCAAACTAAGAGATAATAATGATAATAGTATAATGATATAATAGTAGTGCCCTTGTTATGACTTCAAAAATAAATAAATAAAAAAAAAAACTGTAACTTCATAAGCGTAATTTAGCCTTATTCAGAAACATACTCCAACTGCCGTTTTTACTTTATAATGATGATATGGTTAATTCATATAGGTGTAATAGATTATAATGGTATAAATTTACAATCAAAACAATAATATGGTGTGGAAAAGTTGTATAAGGAGAAATTTTGATATTATAATGTCGGCAATAATTACTAATAATGATGTGAATAATTACAAATATTATAATCATTATTATCATCATTATTGTTGATATAATGGACCGATAATTTAGTGAGAAATGATGATAATGATAATAATATGATGATTATTATTATACTGATAATGATTTTAGCAATAAAAAAGAGGGGGTGTAAATGTGCCGTTTTTAATGATGATTTTGGCTATTATTATGGTATTGATGAATGATAATGATCAATATTTTTGGAACATGAAATAATGATGATAGAAAGGAGAATTTTTATAATATTTTGGCGGCAATAATAAATTAAGATAATTACATATTGATGATAATGAAATGATATATTGATAATAATGTCCTGTAATGATAATAAGATGATAATAGCAATATAGTATATATTTATAAAAAGGAAAGAGAAAAAAAAAATCCTGAAAGTCTAAAACAGCGTCATAATCCACGAAATATAGTCCTTTGCAGAGTATTTTCCAAAATGTCGTTTTTTCGATTGTCAAAGGTTATTTTTGGCATTATTAGACTTTAATAATAGCGATCAATAATAGGGATGAATCATGACACTAATGATGTTGAAAATGAAATATGAGAATTTTGGATAATATATGGCAGCAATAATGTACGATTAATAATGACACTAATGATGAGAATGTACAATAATGTTAATAATGATTATATCAATTAATAATATTAATGATAATATAATAATTATTATTATTATTATACATAATGTTCAGAATAATAGTGGTAATTGCAAAAGCAAGTATTATAACGGTAATAATTACAATGATAACGAAAGTAATAATGAAAACAGTCGTGATTAATAATAATTATTGTAATATCGTTAGTATTGTTATTATTATTATGTTCGTTTTTTTAATGTATAATTGAAACAAAGTGTCGTGTAAATGTATGATTAAACATAACAATAATATATGAAAATATAGTGGATAGTAGTAATGTATTATACAATCGTTATTCTTCTTAGTATTGTTATTTTTATGTATTAATTATTAGTGTATCGTATTATTTGTATTATGTGTGTAAATATTGCAAAATATGTATAGCTGTAGATAATTAATGATGAACTAAATTAACTTGAATTCGTTTCGTTATTATTATTATCATTATTATTATATAATTTTGTATTATGTGTTATATTATTATTATTATTATTTATTATTACTATTATTAATTATTATTATTATTGCTTTTATTATTTTATTTACATTGAGGTAATACCAACAAGTATATATAATGGTTGCAATATATGACAATAATAATAAAATGATAATAATAAAAACGAAAATTCGAATTAGATTATTATTATTAATATGTATTACTGTGTTACTATTATTATTATTATTATTATTATTATTAATTGATTATTGTGTGATGTATCTATTATTACTATTATTATTATTACTTGTTGTGTGCTGTTTGTTGTTGCTGTTGGTTATTGTTTACTGAGGTCTTGTGTATTGTTGTTTTCCGTGTATTTCGTGTCTGTGATTAGGCATAAATTAACCATATGGTCGTATACGGCGGCAATTATTGCAGATGATAATGATGATAAATAGCAGATTAGGCTAGAGAATGATGATAATACTGGTATAATGTATGTTATGGAGATAATAACAGTGGATGATAAATGGATGACAGATGATAGTGAGTGTGATGTGGTGATGATATGGTGTTATTACGGATGATAGTCATAACAAATAATAGTAGCCATTTAAATAAAAAATGAAAAGAAAAAGAATCCCAAAAGTCGAAAAGTGTGGGGACCAAAATGCTTAGTTAAATTATATCATTTGGAGATTATACTCAAAATGTCGTTTTTTACACGATGTTCAATGATGATTTTGGCATAGCACTGTGGCAATTCTTGATGGGTAATGATTATAATTGTATTATTCATGACAATAAATGATGAGATAAATGTAGAGTGATGAAGAATTACGATAAATTATCATTATAATTATATTTTTTTGATAATGCTAGAATAATGGCATATATAAAAATAAAGTGATAATAATAATAATTATTATTATTATTATTATTATCATTATTATTTTTATTATCATTAATTATTATTATTATTATTATATTTATATTATTGTTATTATTATTATTAATTATCATCATTACTTTTGTTATGACCTAAGTTTATTATTATCATTCCAAAACCAAATATTACAACTGCAATAATTACAATAATAACGATAATAATGAAAATAAGAAGATCATTATCATATTGTAATTATTATCATAGTTATTTATTATCGTTATTATTGTTATTAATTTTATTATGAGTATAATTGGCAAAAGAAAATATTATACTAATAATTAAAATAATAACGATTGATAATTGCAAATTATAGTAATTATTGTAATATCTTATTGTTATCATTGTCATGTCGATTCTCTATAATGTGATTGTGTTATTATTATTTGAGCATTGTCGTTTGAACTAATAAAAAACATAACCGTAATAATTACAATAATAATGAAAATAATAATGATAATGATGAAAATAGAAAAATCAATATTGTTATTATTATTGTTATATTATTATCATCATCATATTTTATTATTATTATGATTATTAGTGTGTGTCGTGTGTATTATTATTATTACTCCTCATGTTATTATTACTATCATGATTAATCATTATTATTATTATTATTTCTTTTATTATTTTCATTATTTGTACTGTTAGTATAATTACCCCCCAAAAAAGTAATATATGGCGGTCATAACCACATATTAATGTATTAATGCTGTGTAAACATGAAAATTCGGTGTATTTCTGTTATATTAATTATTATTGCTATTAATATTATTAGTATTATTATTAATTATTATTATTAATTATTATTATCTTAAAGTTACTATTGGCTTTTTCTATTGGTTTTTATTATTTTCTACTTATTATAATAATTAACAAAAAATACTGTCTGCACATTAAATGATTGTAATAATAAGTATGATATTATAATCATGATATTGATGATAATATAAAATGATGACAGGAGATGAATAGTAGTGACAGTAAAATAAAAAACTGGAAAAAAGAAGAGAAATCCCGAGTGTGTACGAAAAACCGGTCGCAAATCTTTACAAAAATTAATTGAGAGAATTAATTTGAGAGAATACCCAAAATGCCGTTTTTTCGATTTAATGATGATTTTGGCAATTGTAAGGGTACTGGTTATGATAAGATTTATATTTGCATTAATCATTGGCATGAGATAAGATTTAGAATATGAGAATTTTGATAGAATTATGATTACAATAATATTTTTTTAAATAACAATTGGAATAATTGCAATAACAATAATAGATGATTATAATACATTAAGAATATAATAATGATAATATCAGTATAGTTATGATAATTTGTTATTATGTTATATGTTATGTATTTTATGTATTATTATTATTATCATGTATTGGTGTATTAGTTACCTTTATTATGAGTATAGTGTTATAACTGTAATATGTGTTCAGGAATAATATGACGGATAATGATTGAATAATGATAATGGGTAATTATTATAATATCATGTTGTATATTGGTTGATATTGTGATTGTTCGTTTTGTTGTTAATATTGTTGCTAATTATATTTGTGATCATGTTGCAAAAGAATATATATATTATAATAGTATATATTATACATATAATGTGATATAGGTAGTATAGAGTTATATATATAATAGTTAGATATATACATATATACGTTAATAATTAGAACAAAAGGAAATAATTATATTAATTATAAAAATTATTTTTTCATTATTGTTATTATCATTATTATTATTATTATTGTTGTTGTCGTTGTTGTTGTTGTTGTTATCATTATTACTATTCCTTTTATTTTCATTATTTCTACTTTTAGTATAATTACCAAAAACATATATACTGTAGTAATAATTATGATAATAATGATAATGATGATAAAAATAAAAATTCGATTTCTCGTATTATTATTACTACCATAACTATTATTATCAATATTATTATTTTTATCATAATAACAATAATAGTGTACATTTATAAGAAAGAAAAGAACAAAAAAAATCCCAAAAAACTAAAACTAAACGAAATATAGCCTATTCAGAGTGTACTCCAAAATGCCATTTTTTTCGATTTCACTGATGATTTTGCCAATTATTAGGGCAATAATGATGGTAATAACAACTGCATTCATCAATACTAATGATGATAAAAATGAGGATAATGAGAATTTTTGATACAATCATGATTATGATAATAGCTTCGATAATAATGGGAATAATTGTAATAATAACAATAATAATGATAATAATAATAATAATGATATTATTATTATTATTATCATTTGTTATTTTTATTATTATTATAATTATTGTTATTTATTTATTCATTTGTTTATTTATTATTATCATCATCATCATCATCATCATTATTGATATTATTATTACTATTACTATTATTATCATTATTGTTTTTATTATTCTATTATATCTATTATTAGTATAATTACCAAAACATACATATATCTCGGCAATAATTATAATAATAGTGATAATACTGATAAAAATGAAAATTCGATTTCTGAAAATTGGTATTTTGGAGCACACTCTGAAAAGGCTATACTTCGCAGCTTTTTCGACTTTTAGGATTTTTTTCTTTTCTCTTTCATTATGATGGGACAATATTATTGTTATTATCATCATTATTATTATTTTCCTGTTTTATTATAAATGGACATTATTATCGTTATTATCATCACTAACATCATTATTATCACTATCATCATCATTATTATCATCATTATCATCATTATTATAATTATTATCATCATTATCATCATTACTGATAATAGGGAGAGCGGGGCAGGTTGGAACATTTTTCACAAAAAGTCAAATTTGCTGAAATCTAACTGTATTTATTTGTTATCTCTATGCTCATTAAATACCTACATATATGGGCTACAAATTTACCACAAAAGTTCAGTACAGAAACTGCACAGTACTAAGATGAAAATATTTTTGTGCTCCCAGTCAAAATGTTTCAACCTGCCCCGCCACGGGGCAGGTTGAAACATAAAATGGCGCGGGTTAGGACACATTTGTAAAAGAGGAGCATTCATGAATTCTGTTGGCATTGGATCTTTTACCAATCCCTTTGCTTTTTTGAGTGTCTTCCATGCAAAGGAATCACTATGGTTGGAACAAATTTGTTCCTGCTGTATAGCTAACCGTGCCCATAATTCTTTGTGACTGTCAGAAAACTACAAAAAAGACAGCTTTGTATTTCAATGATATATACATTGATAAGGTTACATGTCTGATTAACCAAAATCAACACAAAAATATTAAGACATAATTTGAGGTCAGAAGTTTATGAAGAAATAGACTGCCTATTTTATTGAGCACATTACACACCATGATTGCAACTTTCTCATAATAAGCATGATAATTAGATCACAATTAACTCATTTACTCAAGTTTGTAGGCCGAAAGATCTACAGGGAACACAATTTTTTGTTGACAGCGCCTGGTACCGCCCATGCTAGATGGCTTTGGCAGAATGAAAATGTGTGTGAAGAGTTCAACATCCTCAGGCATTGAGAATGTAATTGCGTATCTTTCTCCGTAAAGACAAGAGGGCAATCCTGGTGAATCTGGATACAATAAAGCCTAAATCTTTTTAAAAAAGGTTTATTAAGAAGTCATCAGATTGTCAATTATATTATCTGCTCTGGTGGGGGCAGGTTGGAACACTGTTCCAACCTGCCCCATCCAGCCTGTTCCAACCTGCCCCAGACACATTCTTAGCCAGTGCATGGAATATTCACGTTATCCAATAAAATTCATGTGATCTTTTGTGTCTTATTCTAATTAGATATGTTAAATTAATAAACTGGCAAAATGGTTTAATTTTGGCTCTTGCTATTACTGTAAAAAAAATGGACATTTGCAACTCGCAAAAAAATGACTCAAAAAGGCAAAAATCAAACAAACCTGTCTCGAAATTGTGTTGCTTCCTGAACGATGGTGAATTAAATATGGTAAATGGATGGTATGAGAGGCTATTACATAATGGCAGCACCGTCTCCAGAAGCGTCCTTGGATTCGCAAAAAATGATAAAAATGAGAATAATGATAATTTTGATAAAACTATAACTATAATAATAATTTTGCTAATAATGGGAATAATTGCAATAATAAATGTTATTTTTATTATTATTATTATTATTATTATTATTATTATTATTATTATTATTATTATCATTATGTGAATTTGCTGTTCAAATCACTGGTAGATTGTAAACCGACGTGTAAAGCGGGGAAGCTGATTATTACCAATAATTAAAGGTTCCTCGTTCTGTTCCTACTCTTTACTCTAATACTCTCCTCAATATCCTGGTTGTCCTTAATAATGTTTTTTTTTCTTTTCTTTTTTTTTTCTTTTTTTCTTTTTTTTTTTTGTGTGTGTGTGTGCAAAGTGGATCTTTAGCTCTATTCCGATTTGTTCCATAAATTTCTTAAATATTTGTGTTACACTTCCAAGGGCTCCTACAATAACAGGTACCACAGAAACTTTTCAAAGACTCCAAAGCCTTTGGATTTCCCGTTTGATGTCCTGATATTTTTCATTTTTTTCTTTCTCTTTTTCATCTATTCTCTTGTCTCCAGGGATTGCAACATCAATAATTATTGCAGACTTCTCAACCTTATCAATAATAACAATATCAGGCCTTCTTGCTTCGATGGTGTGATCACATTGAATATTCAGGTCCCAAAGAAGCTTATGAGTGGCATTTTCCGAGACTGTTTCTGGGCTGTGTTCGTACCATTGATCAGACCTTACAAGCATAAACGTTTCACAAAGTTTCCAATGAATCATTTTTTACGACATTATCGTGTTCCTCTTATAATGCGTCTGAACCAGCTTCTTGCACTCACTAACTATATGACTCACAGTTTCTCCTCTTTCTTAACATAATCAGCTGACTTATCAATGTTACACTTTATATAATTTGTTCTGATAGCTAGGTCTTGAGCAGCGCATATCAACGCTTCTGTAGTTATTTTCAGATCAGACTTTCTCATCCAACTCCAGGTTTTGTCTTTATCCGTTGTTACAGGCATATCACTAACAAACTGACTGTACATTTGTTTCCCCATCCAGACCTCCATTCTCTTTTCTCTCATCGATTTTTGAAAGTCATCTTTACTACAACTTTTTTTCAAATTCCAAAATACCGACACCTTTGACACCTTGCAACAATCTCTCATTAGAATGTTTGAAGTACCATCCCAGGTTGTTCTCTTCACTTTTGATATCACCTTCGCAGCTCATCAATCCTCTTCCACTATCCTTTCTACTAAGATATAGTCTATCTACATCACTTTTTGGATGCTAACCTTTATGCATAGTGAGTAATTTTCTGGTCTTTCTATCTAATTCCTTTATTTCTTCTAAATTCCATTTCAAAATACCAGCCTCATACCTTAAAACTGCAAACTGCCCAAGTGTTAATTGCTTTTTTCTTGTTTTTACCATTTAGTTTAGACTTCAGTATTAACTTTCCAGTATCCCAAGGTACTTACAGCCTTCTTCATCAATAGTTTTCATGAATTTCCCATCTGGCAGCAATGCATCTCTGCTTCTAACAATTTTCCCTCCTGCAAAATGACTGCTCCACACTTGTAAATCCCAAACTCCATCCCGATATCCTTACTAAACATTTGCCTTTACAAGAGAATCAGTTTGGTCATGAGACTACAAATAACTTTAAATCATCCATGAATAACAAATAATTTAACTTCGTAACCTTATTACCCAATTCATAATGAAAATTTACTTTCCTCAACACCATAGTGTATCATGCATATAACAAAAAGTAGTGGTGATAAACTATTCCCCTAAAAGATTCTTCTTTTAATGTTAACTTCGCCTAAAGAAACTCCCTATGATGTTAATTCCAATTTCCAGTTCTTCATGCTGCTACTCAAAACCCTTTCAATATTATCAGCAGCTCCAAACAACTCTAGGCATTCTCTAATCCAATTATGTGGGATCATATCATAAGCTTTTCGATAATCTACCCATGCCATAGCAAGGTTGGTGTGCCTCCTTTTGCAATCCTTGAGTACTGCCTTGTCTATTAACAGCTGATCCTTGGTCCCTCTGATCTTTCTTCTACAGCCCTTCTGTTCCTCAGGCAATAGTTTCTCTTCCTCTAAGAAGTCATGGAGATAATTAGACATAACACCTGTAAAGAGCTTCCACATTATCGGCAAACAAGAAATTGGTAGTTGTCTACAGCAGTCCCCTTTTGGTACCGCTGTAGACAACTACCTATCTGGTATCTTTCTGGCACAAAACAGTTCTTCCATAAGTTAACCACTCAGGCAGTTGTTCATTTCCTCTTAAAATCTCATTCAATTGATGGGCAATTCTTTCATGCAAACTTGTCAGTTTCTTTACCCAGAAACCCTGAACTCCATCTTTTCCGGGTGCTTTCCAATTTGGTACCTTTCTACTTTGCTTTAAGACATTTTCCTCAGTTATGACCAAACCTTCCTGATTCCAATACCTAAAGTCTTTTAGCGTCTTGAGCCACTCAGCATTGTAATTATGTTCTTTACTCTCTCCCCATATTCCATTCCAAAACACTCTACTTTCTTCCGCATTTGGAATTTCATTTGCCACCCGGTTGTTCCCATTAAGTTCAGAATACAATCTTTTCTGGTCATAGTTGAATAGTCGGTTTTGCCTGTATTGCTGAAGTCTTTTCGGTATATCAATCAATTTTGCTTTCTTTGCCAGGACTCTCTGTTTCAGTTCTTCTAACACAGTTCCAATTCCTTTCCGAGGGATGCTGAATTTTTCATACAGTTTCTTAATCTTCTCTCTTGATTTCACTTCTCTGTTTTTATGCCTTCGTCATCAGATTAATACTCCTTTGTAGTTCTTTGATGTCTCTTTCTATTCTACGTTTCCACCATGGTTCAAGGTGGGCTGTCCCAGTCTGCCTCTGCCGTTTTAACCTCAACCGTCTTGTAACCCAAACAGAAACAGCAATAATGAGATTGTTAGTTCAGATATATTTGAGGTTTGAAAATATGGCAAAACTTTATTTACTTCTCTTAGTCAAATTTAGTTTCTTATATTCAACTTTTTAAAACATTATTCCTTCACAGTTCTCTTTGAAGTTGTATATTTTATTAAGTTCAATCACAATATCGATTTCTTCCTTTGACACTTCTTCAACATAAATGTTTAATTCAGTTCTATTGTCAAACTCTGCAGTTTCAGTCACATCATTCAAATTTTGGGTGTGTTCCGATGTAATATTGTTCTCTTCCTCGTTATAGTTTACATTACCATTAACCCTTCTTTGTATCATTTCTAACTCTAATTCCGTAAGCCGGCCATTTTTTCTAATTGCCCTTGCCTGATCACACACTCGTTGTTCCGAAACATTAAAAAATCCTCGTTCTGCCATTCTTTGTACATCCTTTGCCTATATCCTTTTATTGGAACACCAATCTCATCAAGAGGTTTTGATCTAAAATAGCACTCCATCACCACAATATTCACTTCCTTTGACCACTTTTTCCTAGCAGTAGCAGGATAACGACCGGGTCCCCGCTGCTGGACCGGGGAACACCTGCCGGGCGAGACACCTTCACATAGAGTTCCAGTGCCATTCACACCGTTATCTTCAGAATTTTGAGAACTCATTTCACTCATAAGAGGATTAGTGAACAACCCAGTGTTTTCATTGAGACACCATCTCTAGGAAAGCTGTCAACCAAGACTAAAGAGTCCTTCCTGCCCATGAGACAGACTAGCCCCCACCGGACGCAAACCCGGTACTTCATGGCCTCGGGGGGAGCTGACAGGTACTACACTTTGCTCAAGGGTGACTTGGAGGTAGTTATGGTAAAGGGTCCCTGATAACAAAGACTCGTCGAAAACACGTGAAAAACATGACCAGTGGACCGTGGAAAACACGCCTTTTTTCACGTGAAAGCCACGGCTTTTTGCACAAACGCGCCACGTGGTATGGTGGGCAAGATTTCCATGAGGTATCCACGTGCAAAATACACGTGTTTTACACAAGATCTTTGGTACGAGTTGTTCATGTGATATTGGACTAAAAACCCACGTAAAATCCATGTGTTTTTCCTAGTGATATCCACATCATTTCCCACGTCTTCAGGGTCTGGCTTTTCAATTTTCTCCCCAACGGTAACAATGCAACCGACCTGAGGAAATTCAATGTGGAGAAAATGGCAATCGAATTCCAAAATTTTGACTGAGAATTTTTTTTTTTTTTTTTTTTGAAAATTTATTTTGACAAAATGACATGTACACACATTAACTGGAATGCCAATGAACACCATTTATGTTCAAACACCATCAACCACAATCAGTAGATTCAGCTCATAAAGACCTAGTTCAGAACAAAAACTGCCTTTGAAACTTTATCGAGCCCTTAAAAACAACCAAACCCAACAGCATTAAGGTAGGTAAAAATTAATTTTGGTTTTAATTTAATACCTACATCGTAGGTGAAATTTATTCACCATGCTCCATTTAATTATTTGATTTAACATGAAAAAAGCGTAATTACCTTCTATCACGTGCACAAAAGGCAATGAAACTGCATGAAACTGCTTTATACCCCACTACGTACAATATATGTGTACATTCAATACACGCTCGCGTACACACACTCTGTCCCCACACACAGCGGCAAAGACAGTTCAAAATCTGGGATCATTCATGATATTATACAAAACGTATATGATTTGCTTGATCTCTGCATGTTAACTAACCTTTACAGCTGAATTTTCCTGGGAAAGTAAATATATCACGACAAAATCGATGAAAACAAAAGGTTTGGAAGAGAAGACGACGGAACTCTAAGCTTTCAAAATGGCGGTTAACACAATAATTTGGCGCGAATACACTCGGGTGGCCACTTTACACGGTCGACGATCATTATTCAAAATATCATGCAAGCTTTTTTGGAAGAATGTGCGGTGGATGCATGTTCGGTTTTCGCACCAAAGGCAAAAAAGTCTATCAAGAAATTTTTTTTTTTTTTTTTTTTTTTCCTTTTGTTTTTGGATTTATTTTTCAGTCAGCAAGTCTTATGTAAAGGGGGACTCCCCGCCGCCAAGTTAACTATGTGGTCTTGCAAAAAAAAAATTGATGGAGCCGCTGTCTAAAATTAACTTTTCAAAGTGGCAGGCATGGAATTCACGTGGTATTCTCTTGCATAAAAGCATGAGACCAGGTGAAGAAGCATAAAAGCATGATGTCAGGGTTCGACTTATAAAAAGATATAAGAATCAGAACGGTCAAGGTCAACGGAAAAATACCAGAGGAAATATACAGAAAGGTTTACTGGTAAAGGCACTAAATTACACTATACATACATATACATAGCAAAATATGTACAATCAGGAGCGTGGGAGTGAGAGAGGATCCAGCGGGGCAGGCGAGGTCACATGGCGGAAGGGAGCACACGAGTCAGAAGTCACGGGACAACTACTGAATTTTGCTTGCTTGCTTGAGATTTGTGAAGTTCTGGCTTCGCCCGGGCCTTTCACTTATGGCCCGGCCTGTGTCAGCTTTTTATGGCTGTCTCATTTGTTGGTCTGACACTCGGTGCTTACCGTGGCGGTGGGATTGCCAGCAGGCGCTCCTGTAGCCGTGGTGTAAGCATCTCACATAATCTCTTTACCAGCACGACGGCTGTGTTCTGTGGGGTTTGTCTTGGGAATTCCGTGTGCACGCAATTCTCCAAGTAGTGTACCAGTGTGGCGTTCGGCTCGCCGCAATGCATGCAACACCTCTCTTCACGTTCTATGGTTTGTATAATCTGCTATGCACAGTGGTAACCTAGGCGCATTCTGTGCAGAATGACTTCGGTACCTCTGTTGTTTATTTCAGAGAGTGCCAGTGGTTCATAGCCTGTGGCATCTGAGTACCAGCTGGCCGAGGGGGAATATCTCGTTTCCTCTCTGTGAAGCTGCAGGAGGAAGGAGTTGGCCACCACCGTACACTTCCTCCTAAGTAAATTCGGCTCTGATGTATTATCATGGGATTTGGGGCATACCCGGCCGATTTCGGCTAATCTGTCAGCAAGCTCATTGCCTCTGATCCCTATATGGCTGGGAACCCAGTTTATGATAATTCTTCTACCCTGAGCAAGCATCCTTTGTGCTATTGTGCGGATGGTTGTCAGGAGGTAGATGTTGTCAGTGGGTGAGCGCTGCTGAAGACAGTCGACGGCTCCTTTGGAGTCTGTGTGTATGACCACGTGTCCTTCCCTCACGGACACGTGGCTCAGTGCTCCCATGATAGCAACTGCCTCTGCCTGTAGCGAGGAGGCATTGTCTGTTACCCTCATGGATATTGTGGCATCCCTTGCTGCGAAGCCGGCGCCTGCAGTGTGGGTCAAGGGATCGACCGATCCGTCCGTGTAATATGTTCGGCTCCCCGGAGGGGTGATGGTTGCAATGACCCTCTGGGTTTCTGCCTTTAGGCTAGGCGTACAATATTCACTCTTTTTGCTTGCCAGTCTCATGACCGAGAACTCTATCGAGGTTTGTGCCCACGGCGGAGCTTCGACAAAGTCAGGGTGTGGGGAGTCCATGCCCTTGGCCAGTAGCGGTTCTTTGAGCTGATGGCGTATTAGCACCCTGGCTGTGTGAGACAGCCAGGAGTTGTTTGCAAACAGCTCGTTATCTGTTCTAGGCGTCTGACTATTTTGTGTCTTAGGCTTGTGTTCCTGGGAGCTGGATGACCTTTGATAAGAATTGTGCTGCCGTTAGATCAATTCGTGAGGCCAAGGGAGAAGGTTTGTCTCCACTAGGAGGTTGAGGACCTTCGCCCACCTTGGGGCACCCAGAATGACCCTGGCGGCTTCGTTTGGACTGTCTCCAGTTGGTCTTTATATTTTCTCTTAATGCCAATCAGAGCGAGGGAGGCATACTCTACAATGGGCCTGACAGCATATACGTAGAATGATCTTAGTACTCTATGTCTGGCCCCTATGCGCCTTCCACTCATTGCTCTCATGACAGACAGTCTTGCCTTTGTTCGGTCAAGCAGGTGCTGGACCTCCTTGCGGAAGGAGAGGGTCCGGTCTATCCTTACCCCAAGGTAGAGGTAGTCCTAGACCCACTCCAAGTCCATTCCCTGGATTTTCAGACTTGTGCCTTGAACTCTCTGTCTCAGAGCCATGGCTTTGGATTTGGCTGCAGAGATCTTTAGTCCTGTCCTGCAACACTCCTCGGATACCAAGTCCAGACAACGCTGGGCTTTGTTTAGGCAGTGTGCTCCAGGGGAGATGATAGCAAGATCGTCTGCATAGGAGATGATCTTGCACCCCACTGGGAGGTTTATGTTGAGGATACAGGACATTAGTGTGTTAAAAAGGGCTGGAATGAGAACCCCACCCTGTGGCGTTCCATTTTCTAGTGGCATGTGCTGTGATAGGTGACCTTGGAATTTGACTCTGGCTGTTCTATTCCTAAAGTAGTCACCTATCCAAGCCAAGAGCTTACCTCTGATTCCTTTTTGGATCAGGCTCTCCTGAATGGCAAGAGGATTGCTCAAGAGCGTGGCTATGCTGTGCGCTGTGCTCATGCCCCTGGTGAACCCGTGGAGGTGTTCGTGTGGGGCTCCCATTTTCCATTGGAGCCGGTTCAGTACCATCCTCTCGGCAGTCTTGGCCAGACAGCTGAGGAGAGAGATGGGGCGGTACTTCCCCGGCTCCTTTGGTTTAGGGATGGGAACTATGGTAGCACTCTTCCAGCTCTGGGGTAGAGTGGAAGTTTCCCAGGACTTGTTGATGAGTTGCAGGAATGCAAGCTCACCTACCAGTCCCAGGCGGGAGACAATGGGTACGAGATCCCGTCATCGCCCGGGGCTGAGTTGCAACTGGCTTTGTGTGCATCTCTTAGTTCCCTCAGAGAAAAGATAATGTCTGAGTTATCGGGTTCGGCTGCCCTTTCTCTGATGTGAGCAAGTCTGTCTGGTTGTAGGCGTTCTTGTCTTGCCCTCAGTTCGGCTGGCAGACTGTCGCTGCTCGTTCTCGCAGAGAACTCTTGCGCCAGTCTGTTGGCCTCTGCCTGGGGGTCGTGGTGCGTGCATCTCGGGCTGAGCGGCTGGTGGCTCGCTTGACCCGTTGCCATAGCTCTGAGAGGGTGGTACGGTGATCGAAAGACTCACACCATTCCAGCCACTTTTCCTGCCTCACTCTGCTGGCAGTTTCCTTGGCATCCCTGACAGCCTCCCTTAGGAGGGCTAGGTTGTCGGGGGTTCTTTGCCTTCGGAAATGTTTTCGGCACATAGTTACCCTGTGGTTGACCTCCCTAATCTCGTCATTGAAGTACCAGGCGTCCTTGTGACTCCTAGACCAGGCCGAGTTTTGGGTATGGTCAGTGAGGCTGCCTCATCAATGCATTTACAAGTCTGGCTTGTAGCACTTCCACATTTTCGCTCTGTGTGGGTTCATTGCTTCTCAGACAGCGGGCCAAGGCGCTCTGGAACGCCTGCCAGTTGCCTTGTCTGTTTCCATCTTGGATTCGGTCGTGGTATTTCGGCTGGGCCACTATCCATGAGGGTTGTTATAGTGCCATAATGGTCACTAGTGATGGTCTCATCGACACGCCAGCCAATCCTCTCCACCAGAGTCGCAGTGGCCAGGGTGAGGTCTAGGACCCCTCCTCTGACATGCGTTGGCTCCTGGCTGTTGAGGAGAGCGATCTCGGGGAATGTCTCGAGCACGTTGGCTATGTGACGGCCAGCCGCATCCGGTGCCCTGCAGGGAGCCAGGATGGGGTGGTGTGCATTGAAGTCTCCCCCTATGATCACTCGGTCGTGTGCTGCGGAAGCACATACCTGGCTGATGTCTAAGCTACTACAGTGTGGCCTGCTGTACACGTTGTACAATTTCAGGGGTCCCCCGGCCAGTTGAATCTCGACGGCAAGAGATTCAACATCTTCTCCACAGTGCGGTGCATCGGCTATTGCGGAGCAGGGAATTGTTGCGTTCACCAGGGTCATCAGGCCTCTTTTGCCATCGGAACGTGGCAGCGCGTAGACGTGATACCCAGAGAAGCGAACAGCTTCCGCTGATAATGTCTCCTGGAGCATGACGATGTCAATGCTCCTTGATCGCACTATTGCGTGGAGGATGGCACTCCTTGAGGAGAAGCCACAGATGTTCCACTGCAGAATACTTAGATTGCGTGTCATGATGTTACTAATTGATAGTTACATCAGAGACATCGTCACATTCGGGTTGACGGTCGGAGTCTGACAACTCCATTGTGAGATCCTCACTGCTTGAGGGGTCTCTTTCGGCTGTCAGGCTATCCCTGGATCCACTGGGGGGTGGAGAGCCTTTGGTAGCTCTGACTTTTCGTCTTTGGCTTTTTCTCTGGCCAGGCTGTTTCTGTGCATTGGCTGGCCTTGCCTGGGCAGGCTCAGCTTCTTCTGATTCGGCTTGTGGCACTGAATCAGCCTGGTTAGGCTCTGCCTGTGAGGGCATAGCCTGGCTAGGCTCTGCCTGTGAGGGCATAGCCTGGGTTGGAGAGGGGAGGGGAGTCTCGACCTGGGCTGAGGGAGAGGATTGGGCTGATTTGGCCTTCTCCATCTTCCTTCCCTTTATGCTTTTCACAGTCTGTTTGAGTGTCGTCATGGCAACATCGACTGCCTTATCCGCCTCTTCCTCGGTCCTGGACAAGGATACTGCCACTGCTGTGACTGCAGCAGTGATCAGGATCGACATGTCCCCCTCGTCGAAGAACATGTCTTCTGGGTCTGGGGGGGACCGTGTGGGTGTTGTTTGGAACCTTTCTTCCTGTGGTTCCTCTGCACTTGCTTTACTTGGGGAACTCTGATTGTCGGAGATCTCCGGTTTCGGCTGGGGGGCAGCTTCCTTCCTCTTAGGAGGTCGGGAAGCCTTTTCGCTTTTGTTCCTCCCCCAGACGTAGGTGCCTGGGGGGGCAGGAACAAAGTCTGGTCGCTTCTTAGCAACCTCTTGCCGTTTGAGGGCCGCCTCTTTCCTGACAGAGCAAGCCAGGCTCCAGGCGTGATGCCTCTTGGCACAGTTAGGACATTTGGCTGTTGTGTCCTTCTTTTCTTCTTTATGTGCCTTGATGCACACCTCGGTATTGTGTACCTTGCTACAGACACCACATTTTGGCTTGGCTGTACAGTTAGCCTGGTGGTGTCCGTACTTCTGGCACTTGAAACACCGAAGTGGTTCAGGCACATAAGTGCGTAGGTGGTAGGTACCCCAGTTACCCAGATCAAGGGTGGAGCTTGGGCTACCTTTCATGGTCACCAGGACTTGCCTGGTTGGAGTCTTCCCCTTCGACAATCGGGAAGCCTCCACGACCTGTGGGTGTGTTGCTATCACCTCCACATCGTATGAGACTGAGAAGCCAAGTAGCACCATCTTGACTCTCTTCTCCTCGGGATTCAGTGGCGAGAGGCTCACTTTCCTCCCATCTTTTAGCTCCTTTGTCTCCTGCAGGAAACAAAGGGTGGCTTGATCTTTGGGCACAATGATCATGCCCTGATCTCGCGCAACCCGGATCGACAGCCGGATTTTGCGCTGGCTCTCCAATGCCCTTACCATTTGGTAGGCATTGTCGAAGCCTTCGGGTTTAACGGGGACCTTAAATTGCGGGAAACGCCTTGGGGGTCCAGACTCGCCATCAGAGTCGGTCTCCGGCCTCGGCCGTTTCGGTCCGCCCTTTCGGCTTTGGGGCTTGCTCGTGGAGGCACCAGCTGTTTCGGCTGGTTCAGCTGGTGCTCCTGATTCAGTCAGTGGGGTCGTCTGAGGGGGGCTCAGGGACCTTCCTGGTCTGGGTGCTGGCCTGGAGGGGCCAGCACGAGAGTCCATCTGTTGGACAATCTGGTGGACAGACATGTTTGTACATGGTTTATTCGTCTTGTCCGCCATCTTGGCAGCAGGCATGACAGTGTCATCCTGTGCTCGGGGTTTTCTTTTGCCACCCGGAGGCACGTAAGGCTTCAGGGTGGCTGCCGTGGTCTGGGCCTTGCACGGGTCGTCAACAGTAAGGTCTGTCTGTGGGGGATTTTGATTTGAATTTTCCATATATTTGGCAGTGCTTCATCCACTCACGCCCCCACCCACCACGGAGTCCAACAAGGGGAAGCTGAGTGCTAGAACCAATGTCTAACAGCAACAGGGGTGATGAGTGGATATACGCAGCCAATTAGCCGATTGCACTGGTACGCACGGACGGTGTGGGTACCAACGGCAGCATGACTGCTTGACCCTAGCCTCCCGAGGGAGACCAGCCGATTGACCTGACCGGCCTGGATCAGGCCGCCTGTCTTGCCAGAATAGAGGACCAAAGAGGCGTGTTGCTAGCCGCAGGGCGTACTCGTGCACGGCATCGCTCAACCTCCAGGACTCCCGTCTCCCAGCTCACAAGGGTGCCACGCACGGCAAACACGTGGGTAGGTGACAACCTCTGTACTGAATTTTTGCCTGGTGCTCCTTTTATTTGACCCGACGATATTTACGACGAAATCCTCGTCCCCCCACACGGGGAGACGGCCATCACGGATGACCTGGGACCGCCCACTTTGACCGAGTAAACATCGCGGAAGGTCCAGTGTATGTTCGGGAAGAGATCTCCTTATGCGGTGAGGCGACCACCGCTACTGCCGCCCCGCGAGCTCCAGTGAACCTCATGAGAAGGACAGCAGTGCCCAAGATGAACTTGACATCTCGCCCCATAATCATCCGGAGTGGATATTATCTACAACATCTTGGGCACCGAGGTTCTTGGTTCCTTCTAGCCTGGGGCGCTGTCGGTTTCCTCTGGTGAATGTAGCTCCAGGGCCTTCCCTTCCGTCACCCGCACTCTCCCGGCGATCACGGTCCTGCCTTCTGTCGGGCTTGGTGCACCGTCGCTCCTCCACCAGTCCCTCTACTCCCGGTAGCTTCTCCGGCGTCTCCTCGGCAGGCAGCTCCTCAGGCGTGTCCTCGGCAGGCAGCTCCTCCGGCATGTCCTCGGCAGGCAGCTCCTCCGGGGTGTCCTCGGCAGGTAGCTCCTCCGGGGTGTCCTCGGCAGGCAGCTCCTCCTGGGTGTCCTCGGCAGGCAGCTCCTCCGGGGTGTCCTCGGCAGGTGATGACTCATCCGGCGCGTCCTGGGCAGGCAACGACTCATCCGGCGCGTCCTGGGCAGGCGACGACTCATCCGGCGCGTCCTGGGCAGGCGACGACTCATCCGGTGCGACTTCGGCAGGTAGCCCTTCCGACAGCCCGATGCTCACCATCTCCTTGGGCGGGCATCCCACGCCAACTGGTCGTTCGGGTGCACATCCCGCACCCACCAGTTTTCCAAGCGGACATGCAATGGCGGCTAACTCCTCCGACTTACGTGCAGTCGCTGGCATGGTGTTCACTGTCGGCTGAGGCTTCCTCGACCGCGCCTGCTTCTTCCGACGGCCGTTCCCCGGGAGTCTCTTACGCTTATGTCCGTCTTGCCGACAGGATTCCCGCTGCGACGGGTCCTTGGGCAGACGGAACGCGTCCAGGTACGACTCCGTGGTCAGTCGCTCCTCTGGCCAGCGTTCTACTCCCGGGACTTGAGTTTCCCGGACGACGTGCTCCCTCGCGTAAGGAGGGCCAGAGCAAGGCCAAAAGCGGGGACCCACGTTCCTCCATGGTGCTTGCTCTGCCTTCCGACGCCTGTCCTCTTCGCGGTTCCGCGACGCTGTTCTTCCGACAGCTGCCTCTGTATCTCCCGTTTCCGGTAGTACAGGGCCAGCTGCTCGCGTCTGATCCTCTCCTGCTCCTGTATGTAGTGATAAAAGGCCATGCCTTCAAGGCCTAACAGATCACCTTCCTTCACGTAGTCCCTCATGGTGCCGTTTTCCAGACCGTCTGATCCTGGCAAGGTCGCCAATGTCAGGGTTCGACTTATAAAAAGATATAAGAATCAGAACGGTCAAGGTCAATGGAAAAATACCAGAGGAAACATACAGAAAAGTTTACTGGTAAATCACTAAATTACACTATACATACATATACATAGCAAAATATGTACAATCAGGAGCGTGGGAGTGAGAGAGGATCCAGCGGAGCAGGCGAGGTCACATGGCGGAAGGGAGCACACGAGTCAGAAGTCACGGGACAACTATTGAATTTTTGCCTGGTGCTCTTTTATTTGACCCGACGATATTTACGACGAAATCCTCGTCCCCCCACACGGGGAGACGGCCAATCACGGATGACCTGGGACCGCCCACTTTGACCGAGTAAACATCGCGGAAGGTCCAGTGTATGTTCGGGAAGAGATCTCCTTATGCGGTGAGGCGACCACCGCTACTGCCGCCCTGCGAGCTCCAGTGAACCTCATGAGAAGGACAGCAGTGCCCAAGTTGAACTTGACATATGAGAAGCATAAAAGCACGTAACCTCATTATCCCACGTCGAAAGTCCATAACTGGTTGCAATTTACTGTCATACTCAGGACAAATTTTTATTATTATTATTGTCATTATTATTATTATTACTATTATTATCATTATTATTATTGCTCTCACTTCGTGTTTTGCATCCTATATAGTCAGGTCCAAACCATGGTCCTAGGCGATATAAGGTGAGATCTTATTTCATTGACAGCTCATTCCTTAATATAAGGGCTGTTTCGAGTAAGGCAGTTTTTTTGTATTTTGTAGATGCTGATGTTACCAAGGATACGAATGGTGAATTTTTCTATCCCCTATTCATAAGCCCTAAGACACCCATGACTACAGGTATTGTTTCCATCTTCATACCCCACATCCTGCTGACTTTGATAGCTTCTCACTGACCTTGAATGACGTATTTCTTTCTGATGGAACCGGTACGTCGATAATGATGCAATTCTTTCGTTTCTTGCGCTTAATGATGATGTCAGGTTTGTTAGCTGTCATCTCTTGGTCTGTTTGAATAGGCATGTCTCAGAGGATGGTAACATCATCATTTTCTGAAACCGTTATCGGTTGTTGCTTGTACCATTTCTCAGGCAATTCGATCTTGTAGTATTTGCAAATATTCCAGTGTAGGTATGTTGCAACTTTATTGTGCCGGTGGATGATGATAAGACTTGATGATAATGATGATAAGACCTGATGGCGAGGCTTTGGTCTTGAGCAGCTATAAGTAGTCCTCTGTTTCAGCTTTCAATCCAGTGCTCTTTAGCCACTGGTGAGTTTTTTTGATGATCTACGTCTGCTTCCTTTGTTCTTTGGGATACTTTCCATGCATTACTTTACTCTCCCAGTTTTCTTGGAGTTGCAGTTGGCCAAGGTGTTTCGTCTTTTGCTTTATTCGTTTCGAAAACGTGGTATTCGCCTCATTTTCTGTTCGATAAGTATCTGTCACGTCCAGCTCTCTTTTGACTTTCTCGCTCTCTTTTTTGACTGAGATTACCGTTTTCCTGTTATGATGTTGCTTTACGATTTGGAGAAGAGGATCGTTTGTTTCTGTGAGGTAAGCGTCCAATCCGATGGTGGTAGTTTTGTAGGTGAGTTCGAGTTGAACAAGTCCTCTTCCCCCTGATTTTCTTGGTAAGTACATCCTATCAACATCTGCCTTCGGCTGGTGCATCTTCTCCATTGTTAGCATCTTTCTCTCTTAGGCTCCAGCTTTCTGATTTCCTATGCTTCCATTCGACGATGTTATAGCTATCGTTGCTACGGATTACCGTTAACATGTTTTATGCTTTGAATCTAGTGCATCATTAAGTTCGCATCTTAATACCATAAGCCCTCTTCGGTAGTACTCTTTTCGTATTTCTCTTCATGGCTAAGTGATGTATGCATCTCCTTCCTTTACTCCTAGGTCTTATAGGTGTCCTTCTTGGTCGAGCTCTTGATCGTGAATGTTCTATCAAGTTATTATCTCTGGTGTTCGTTAGCTTCCCTCTTTAAAAAGTGGGCTTTGTCACATTGCGCCAGAACCGAACTCCCTCTCGATATCGTCACTGAAGGTCTTGCGATCGAAGTAGGCCGGTTTGTTGACTGTCAGCCTTGCAAACGTCTTGAGGTCATCCATGGAAAATAAGTGGTCAGAGTGCCCACTCTCTGCCTTTTACCCGTAGTTGCCTATTGTTCAGGGTTAGGAGGGGCGCTAGAGCGATGCAGAAATAGTGGTGACCAAGCTCTCCCTGGAATATCCCGCTTTTGATGTTGATTAGTCTTGATGTTACGGCCCGTTTGCATGGTGAAGATTCAGGATGGTTTTCCATGCATTTATACTTTCTGAAATGTACCTCATCGTTACTGGGTAGACTTTGAAGATCTTAAGGCTTTCCTTTATCCAGGAATGTGGCACACTGTCAAGCGCTTTCCTGTAATCAATCCATGCTGTTGGCAAATTCTTTTCTTTGATCTGACTTCTTCAAATGTGGCCTATTGATAAGAAGCTGATCTTTGCATCAATAGCTTCCTTTTCGGCATCCTTTTTGTTCTGCTGGTAACAAGTTATTATCATCGAGAAAGTTGTAGATTCTCCCTGTGATGATAGAGGTGAGAATCTTATACATAGTTGGAAGGCAGGTGATGGGTCTGTAATTCTTTGGATTCCGCGTTTCTTCTGTTTTCGGGAGCAGATTTGTGATACCTTCTGTTAGCCAATCAGGATGTTTCTCTGGGTTTCTAACGATGTCATTGTATGCATACGGCAAGTCATTGTGCATGTTAGTCAAGTTTTTTATCCAGAAATTGGCAATTCCATCTATGCCTGGAGCCTTCCAGTTGCTTGTCTTGTTGATAGCAGCAGTGGTCTCCATTATGGTAATATCAGACCATTCTTGACTGCTCAGATCTTTATGCTGATCCTTTTGCTGTTGGATCCATGTTGCTCCTTCTTTGTGTCTTTTACTACTCTCCCAGATCTTAGCCCAGAATTCCTCGACCTCTATGATGTTGGGAGGCTCATCTACTTCTATCTTTTGTTTTCCCAGCTCGCGATATAATTTCTTGGAATCTTCTTTAAAGATGATGTTCTGCCGGTAAAATCGGCTCCTTTTCTCACATCTGATTCTCTGTGCCTTTTGCCTGGATCTGTTGTTTGAGTTTTTCCTTAGCAATTGCAATATCTTCTTCCTGATAGATGTTAAACTTTCGTTCCAGCTGTTTCCTTTTCCACTCGTTGACATTAGAGTTCTTTTCTATATCGCCCAAGATGGACAACTGTCCGTGCATTTTCTTTATTTCTTTTTCGATTTTCTCTTTCCAAGTAGGCTGTTTTCTCTTACCTTTGGCTTGCTATCATGGTATTTCCCCTACTAGTATATCTGATATGACTGAAGATGCCGCGTATATGAGCTGGTCGATTTCGGTCAAGCTAAGTGGCCTGTTCATGTCGCAGGTCATGTTTTGGGTTGCTTCATTGGCGACACTTATAAGTTCTTTCGAGTGATGATCTTTCTTGATCTTGAGGAGTTTGGGTCTTTCTCTCATACTCATTTCCTTTACAGATTCCCATCTCTGATGGATGCAGTCAGTTAATTCGGAAGTTTCTTTCTTGTCACATTCCTGGTGTGCTCGAGATTGATGTTGTCTTTGCAGATTAGCATTGCTGGTTTCCGCTTGCTCTTCTACTTCACTTGCTGAGGTGCTCTCCTCATTGCTGATAATGAGGTTCTCCTCATTGCTGATATTGAGGTTCTCCTCATTGCTGATATTGAGGTTCTCCTCATTGCTGATATTGAGGTTCTCCTCATAGCTGATTCTGAAGGTTCTTACTTTTTTCTGATGTTGCCGACGGTTTTTGACGATGTCGCGCCTGACATTGGATAACTTGATGGCATCCAAATTGGATTTGTCTGTTGGGTGCCTTTCTCGCCAGATCTTGTAGGCGGCTTTTGTAGTTGATGTTTCTGTCGGTCTAAGGATGCGATGTAAAATGCTTACATACTCCCTGGACCATTTCTGTCTGATTACTTTATAACGGATTTGAGTTGTTTCACTTGGATTGCCTCTGTGAGGTGTGTCCTCGGTGTGGAGATTTTCCATTGCTTGTTGGGTTGAGTTTGTTCCAGTTGTATACATTTCGACCCTACCCTGGTTCCTTGGTAGGGGATGCGATCCTTGTTGACCGCGCGACGATCGATGCGGTATGTAATTGCATTTCACATAGTGTTGTCAGAGCCCCGTCGGTCACTTGTATCGCTGGCTTGCCATACTTGTGTTGTCCAATATGCACCACGTGGAGGAGGGGTTGAACTTTACAGACCTTATTATTATTATTGTCATTACTATTATTATTATCATCATCATCATCATCATCACCATTACTGTTACTATTACTATAATTATTGTTATTATTATTATTATTATTATTATTATTATTATTATTATTATTGTTACTGCTACTACTACTACTTCTATTTTATTATGCTTATAATTGCAAAAACAAATATTAAACTGTGTGTGTGTGTGTGTGAGTGTGTGTGTGTGTGTGTGTGTGTGTGTGTGTGTGTTTGTGTATGCATGTGTGTGTGTAATTGGAATAATTAAAATAATAACAATAATATTGAAAATAATAATAATTATTATTATTATATCGTTGTTATTGTTATCTTATATTTATTTTTGGTATTATTATTGTTATTATCATTTGTATAATTGCAAAAATATATTTATAACTGTAATAATTACAGTAATAAGAATAGTGATATTAATTATTAAAATAAAAAAATCGATTTTGTTATTATTATTGTTATTATTATTATTATTATTATTATTATTATTATTATTATTATCATCATCATTATTATTATTATTATTGTTATTATTATTATCATTATTATTATTATCAATATTATTATTATTATTGCTTTTACTATATTTATTATTTCTACTATTAATATAATTACAAAAAAATTATTAATCATCACAACAATGATGATGAAACTGAGAATAATTAGAATTTTGATAAGATTATAAATGAGGTAATAATTTTGATAGTAATGGAAATAATTGCAATTGTAGTGAATCTCGACCCATCAGACGGAAGAATGGAATGGAAGAGTTACCCCTTCCGCTTGCAAACATGTGGCCGTCAATGACTGTATACGGGTCCAGGAAGATGGGGAAGAGAGATGTCTTTATGATCGGCTTTGCTATTTGTTTATGTATAATTTCTTGTCTTTTAATTAGTTAATTAAAAATTCTATCCACGTTTTCTTTTTTAT
>NC_051411.1:19028930-19031503 GCF_015228065.2 Penaeus monodon
TATACATACATATATATATGTATACTAATATATATATATATATATATATAAACTTATATACATTTATTTGTATCATATGTACATGTTATACATATATGTACAGAGAGATAGAGAGAAAGAGAAGAGAGAGAGAAAGAAGGAGAGAGAGAGACAGAAGAGAGAGAGAGGGGAGAAAGAGAGAGATAGAGAACAAGAGAGAGGGAGAATGAGAGAAAGAGAGAATGGGAGAGAGAGAGAACGGGAGAGAGAGAGTATGGCATATACAGAAGTACTAATAGACCATGTGGCTGTTTACCACGTGGCTCCAAGTCCAATTTACAACTCAGTGAGGGCGTAGATGACCTTATTTGACCTCGCCTGACCTGTCAGTTCGTGGCCAGCGCCCGATGTGGTAAGGTCGGCCTAGTCTTCACCTTCAGGTGGCCCCTCTCACCTCAGGCGGCTCGGCCTGACACGTGACACCGAGCGCACCGCTTTACCCTTAGACATCGTCTCTTGTGTTCCCATACTGTGTGGTACTCTTATCAATAAAGAGTGAAGCCATTATACAATTATCACTACCCCTGCAAGCCTTTGTACCAGAGTTCTCATAGAATCTTACAATTTGGCGGCAGCAGAGCTGTTGCGTCCTTTGGGCTCGCAACACAAACACACCACTTTCGAAGAAAAACTGCTTGACCGCTTCCCAAGACCACAAGTACACATTTGGGTCCCTTCTATTATTTCTTTTCCCTTCCTTTTTCTCCCATAAATGTGTTAAGTTGTTGGTTTTGTTGGGTAAAAATACTAAGTGACAGCAAATGGCACATTCTCACACTATTCTTTTGACTTCAGATCTCATTACCGTGTGATCACGGTATGTGGTCAGCAAACATGAATATCGTTCGTTAGTTAAGTAGTTAATTAATTTTTCTCGTTTTTAGAGATTTATGTTGTTTCAACTGCAACAAATTTAACGCCTTCGTGATTTTATCTTATCACGAATATCATTTAATTTTATCTCGTTCCTCCCCTCGCCCCGACCTGACCGCACTCTCTCTTTCACTTGTGGTTGGTTGGGACGAGGAAAAGGTCAATAGATGACCGCTTGTTTTTCCCATCTCGATCTGACCTCACTTTCTCTTTTTCTGGTCAGTTGGGATGTTTAAAGGGTCAAGAGATGACAGATTGTTTTTCCCGTAATTTGGATGTTGTTTTGTTGACACCTTGGGGATTAACCATAGCACCATTACATGGCTCATTGCTAACACGTTTTATCAGTGCTAGAACGGAGCTTGTAACGCGATTTTATATAAATTTATTATTTCGATTATAGCGTAGGATCTTCCCCCATATCATAGTGCACAGGATTGCCTGATATACCACGGGGTTGCATAAATAGCCTAATAGAGCTCCTCTCCAACATTCGAAAGTAGGTACAGGTAAAACCGAAGTTATTCATTCGATCAGCAACTTTTGAGTCGGTATGACCCACAGTTGCGTCCGTTAAATAATGTAGGACTAGGGTTTAAGCTAGAATCATTATTCACTTATTAATCACACCCTTCTCATCCTCTTACAGTCGCTTGCATGTTTTGGGCAATTCCCAGGCGATCGTGTGATTCGTGATAATTTAGATACCTTTAGTGAATGTCACGAGCACCCATCACAGAAAAGAGCAGGTTATTTATAGATTTTTCTGGCTCAGTTCGCTTCAATGTACGGCATTTTGGGTATAGGATCCCCCCATCGATGAAGTCTAACATGTATAGCTAGACATGGCTACCTCGGCAATTCAGATTTTCTGATCCCGAGCTTGCTTGTTAAAAAGCTTGGGAAATATTTTTTCACGTCACCATTCACTAATGCGTGCATTCTGTTGCATATTATTAAATGTTGAATTCAATGTGGTAGTTGAAATAATTTTTAACTCGCATTGCTAATTTACCTCAGTTTTGTTATAGTGAACGTTGATATTTGTGTTTGTAATTCATTCTCTTTGTGCGGTCACTCACTTTCGCTCTCATTAATGCTCTCTGTCGCTCACACACGCACACACTCGCTCACTCATCTATGCAGAACAAAAGACACTGAAACCTTTTCATTAATAGGGTTTGTTCCTGTCGTAGTGCCGGCATAAAGATATATGACGCATCTCTTTTGCCCTTGATTTTGTCAGTCGTGACGAATACATTTGTTTCTTCTCTGTGTGATGACAATTGGTTCAAGTAAATCCTTGCGGACTGCAGTTATCGTTTCCCTTATCTACTCTCATATCTGTCAGAGACGGTTGGTAGTTCATCCTAGGTCCATGCGGATCGCTACTGACGTCTCCCTCTCCTATTTTTTTCCTTATCTTTGTGAAATAAAACACAAAATGAAAAAAAGACAAAATAGATTAAAAACAAACATTAAAAACCGCAATTTTTTATAAATAAGCGGCTAGTGGTACTTAACACCCCCTCTTCTCTGTTGCCATTCTTTTTCTCTTACTATCTGGCCCTTACGTATATAATCTGGTTCCCTGATTATATATAGCAGTCGGACCGACGATAACCGACACGGCACCCAAGGAGATCCGCGCCGGACCCGGG
>NC_051411.1:19031603-19046603 GCF_015228065.2 Penaeus monodon
GATGATCCTTGTTTCCCGTCTCGATCTGACCTCACTTTCTCTTTTTCTGGTCAGTTGGATGTTTAAAGGGTCAAGAGATGACAGATTGTTTTTCCCGTAATTTGGATGTTGTTTTGTTGACACCTTGGGGATTAACCATAGCACCATTACATGGCTCATTGCTAACACGTTCTATCGGCGCTAGAACGGAGCTTGTAACGCGATTTTATATAAATTTATTATTTTGATTATAGCGTAGGATCTTCCCCCATATCATAGTGCACAGGATTGCCTGATATACCACGGGGTATATCAGGCTAATAGAGCTCCTCTCCAACATTCGAAAGTAGGTACAGGTAAAAGTTATTCATTCGATCAGCAACTTTTGAGTCGGTATGACCCACAGTTGCGTTCATTAAATAATGTAGGACTAGGGTTTAAGCTAGAATCATTATTCGCTTATTAATCACACCCTTCTCATCCTCTTACAGTCGCTTGCATGTTTTGGGCAATTCCCAGGCGATCGTGTGATTCGTGATAATTTAGATACCTTTAGTGAATGTCACGAGTGCCCATCACAGAAAAGAGCAGGTTATTTATAGATTTTTCTGGCTCAGTTCGCTTCAATGTACGGCATTTTGGGTATAGGATCCCCCCATCGATGAAGTCTAACATGTATAGCTAGACATGGCTACCTCGGCAATTCAGATTTTCTGACCCCGAGCTTGCTTGTTAAAAAGCTTGAAAATATTTTTTCACGTCACCATTCACTAATGCGTGCATTCTGTTGCATATTATTAAATGTTGAATTCAATGTGGTAGTTGAAATAATTTTTAACTCGCATTGCTAATTTACCTCAGTTTTGTTATAGTGAACGTTGATATTTGTGTTTGTAATTCATTCTCTGTGTGAGGTCACTCTCACTTTCGCTCTCATTAACGCTCTCTGTCGCTCACACACGCACACACTCGCTCACTCATCTATGCAGAACAAAAGACACTGAAACCTTTTCATTAATAGGGTTTGTTCCAGTCGTAGTGCCGGCATAAAGATATATGACGCATCTCTTTTGCCCTTGATTTTGTCAGTCGTGACGAATACATTTGTTTCTTCTCTGTGTGACGACAATTGGTTCAAGTAAATCCTTGCGGACTGCAGTTATCGTTTCCCTTATCTACTCTCATATCTGTTAGAGACAGTTGGTAGTTCATCCTAGGTCCATGCGGATCGCTACTGACGTCTCCCTCTCCTATTTTTTTTCCTTATCTTTGTGAAATAAAACACAAAATGAAAAAAAAGACAAAATAAATTAAAAACAAACATTAAAAACTGCAATTTTTAAATAAATAAGCGGCTAGTGGTACTTAACACCCCCTCTTCTCTGTTGCCTTTCTTTTTCTCTTACTATCTGGCCCTTACGTATATAATCTGGTTCCCTGATTATATGTAGCAGTCGAACCGACGATAACCGACACGGCACCGAAGGAGGATCCTGCTGCAGAACTGGTCACCTTAGGATGCTGTCGGATGGACGTCATCGGAAGATCGCCATAGGCCTGCGGACCAGGATGTTAGTCAGAACAGGTGTTAAGCCGTCCCATGATGTAGTGGATGGGCGCTGATTGCCAAGACGCCTGTAGATCCAGCGAAGGACCAGGAGCTTGCCAGCACAGGTACCCGTCGTCCCAGGATGTTGTGGATGGGTGATGCCTGGCGGACGCCCGCAGATCCAGTCAACTCCTGGAGCTTGTCAGTGCAGGTATCAGCCGCCCTGAGATGCTGCCCCCTGCCCGGATGCCCGTAGATCCAGATGAAGATTACGAGGACGTGAAGACAGACATTCACCGAGGGACCTTGACCGATCGAGAACGCGATGACTCAACCAAGTTAGGTCACCCTTGAGGGAAAGCTAAGGCGCTGAACAAGTATGCAATACATAAATCCAAAGACATGTACTGTTTACCATGGGGCGTGGCTCAAACCAGCCTAGCTGCCCTTCAGTTGGCCTCCCCTCGCCGCAGCGAGTAACACCGAGCAATCAGCGCTTTACCGCTTAGACTCGTCTCGTGTGTTCCCATACTGTGTGGTACTCTTAGCAATAAAAGCGTATGCCGTTTATACCAGTATCACACTAACCCCTGCAGCCATTTACTAAGCTCACAGCGTTGGACAGAGAGAAAGAGAGAGAAGGGAAAGAGAAGAGAGAGAGAGAAGAGAGAACTAAGAGGCAGAAGAAGAAGAATGAGAGGAATAAAGAAACCAGGCTATGACTACAGAAATAGGTAGAGAGAGGGAACAAGAGAGAGGAGAGAGATAAGAGAGAGGGTAGATAATGAGAGAGCTAGAGAAGAGAGAGAGTGCAAAGAGTAGAGGAGAAAGAAGAATGCAGAGAAGAGAGTGTATATAGAACGATGTATAGAGAGCTAACTAGAGAGAGGCTATAGGAGAGGAGAGAGAGACAGAGAGAGGAAGAGATAGATAGTAGATAGACGGAGGCGAGAGAATCTAGCGAGAGTTAGGCAGAGAATAGAAGGTCAGACGGCAGAGCGAAGTGTGTGTGGTGTGCTATATATAAAAACAGAATACCCTTATATCATCGCATTATAATGTGTCTAGTCTATCTAGATATATATATATATAATATAGAATATATATAATATATACTAATCTTATATAGCTCCCCACACACACCCCCACATATAATATATCTACTCCGATAATTCATATCGTATATAATATATAGCATATATATAGCTATATCTATTCTACGCCAGGGGCTTTGTCTCGGGGGGCGAAACATGTGTTCCCCAGAAAATATGACCTTGCATATTTAACATGAAGGAACCTTGGCAACATGACGCAGCTGCTGTGAGCGCGGAGCGAGAAAACAAAACCAGGAGGGACTCGTTTTGGTTCGGCTCCCTGTGAAGACTCGTGTTGTGCCCTTGTGACCTGATCTAACTTTGTGTTCCCCTTTTATAAGATGGGGGGGGTGGACGTGCAGTGTAGACATGCTGTTTTCCCCCGTAATTGTGCCTAAGAAAATTACGTTCAATAACTTGTGTAAATAAAGGAAAGGGACTGTCATTTTGTGTTTATTTCCGTGCCCTCCTCGCCCTGAGCGTTCCCCCCTTCGGGTGTTCTGGGATGCTGTTGTGCTCGGGGCCTCTTGGAGCTGTTCAGTGTTCCACCCTGTGGGATAGCACTCCTTCTTCCTATCCTATCCTTGCGTTGTTGGCATATAGACAGGCGTGCGGCGTAACAATATAGTTATATATCAGCATATCTAGAGATATATATATAATATGATCTATTATAATTATAATTTTCTATATATATATATATAATATATATGATATATATATATAGATAGAGATATATGTTTATGGTGTTGTGGTGTGTTGTGTGTTTGTGGTTGGTGTGTATATATATATAAAAATATATTATATTATATATATTAGATATACATTAATCTTATCGTATCTATCTATATTTATCTATCTATCTATATCTCATATATATATAATGTATATATACTAAACCACCCATACACACACCACCAACACCCACACACACACAGTATTATAGATAATATATGTATATGTATATATATAATATATAGATATATATAGGTGTGTGTGTGTTTTGTTTTTGTGTGTGTGTGTGTTGGTGTGTGTGGTGGGTGTGTGTGTGTGTATTTGTGTTTTGTGGTGGTGTGTGGGTTTGTGTGTGTTGTGTTAGTGGTTTGTTGATGTGTGTGTTTTGTGTGTGTGTTGTGTGTGGGTTGGGTGTGTGGTCCTTTAGTTGTGTGTGTGCATGTGTTTGTGTGTGTGGTGTGGAGTAATATTTATGTATGTAATATTATTACTATATAGATTCTAGATAGATAGAATAGTAATATATAGAGAGGAGAGAGAGAAGAGAGAGAGAGATAGAATAGAAGATATATATATAGATATATTTACATCAATGCAATCATATTTATCGCTATATATTATATATATATAGATTATATAATATATATATATACATAGATATATATTATTAATATATAATAGATAATATCATATGTCTCTATATAGCATATATATATCTATATATCTAGATCTAAAGGTGTGGGTGTGTGTGTTTTGTTTGTGTGTGTGTGTGTGGATACCTATCCTGTGGTCAATATAGATCTATCTATCTATCATATATATCTAATATATATAATATATCTATATATATATATCTGTGTGGTGTTGTGTGTGGTGTGGGTGTGTGTGTGTGTGGTGTGTGTGTATACATACATACATCCATACATATTATATGATCTATAGTATATAATCTATACTAATACGTTATATACATATCTATCTATCTATCTATTTATATATATATATGCATTAGATCTATCTATCTATCAATCTGTCTATCTATATAGATTTATCTATATATAGATATATATATATATATATATATCGTATATAAATATGATACAATGTATATATCTATACCTTAACTATCTATATATATATCTAGATATAACACATACACACACACCACACACCACACACCCACACACCCACACACACACACAAACCCACCCACACACACACACACACCCAGATTATATATATATAATAACGAGTTAGTATCTATATATATTATATAATTAATATAATCTATTATATATGTGTGTGTGTGTTGTTGTGGTGGTGGTGTGTTTGTGTGGGTGTTTGTTTCATGGTAGTAGCTGTAAGTATATCTATGTATATATCTATCTATTAATCTCTATCCTCTCGCTTTATTACTATAGTCACTATATATATACTGCCTAGTCTCTATCTCTACTATATCTATCATATCTATATATCTCTCTCATCTCTTCTAACTATTGCATATCTTATTGTCATATTAATTATAGATATCGCTAATCTATATAGCTTCTATGACTCTATATCCATAGAGCTAGCGGCTATCTAGCGATCTAGCGGATCTATCGTAGATAAAATATATTATAGAGAGATATAAGAGATAGGAGAGGTGGAGGGAGATGATATATGTGGGGGGGGGGGGGGGCGTGGGGGTGGTGGGGTGTGGTGGGGGGGTGTGGGGGGTGTGGGTGGGGTGGGTGGTGTGGGTGTGTGGTGGGTTGGGTGGTTTATGTATGTATGTATGTATATATAGATTAGATATATATATATATCTAACATATATAAAAGCACTATATCTATAATTATTATATAGATCTATACATATATACAATCCTATATATATATATATATTCTATACTATATCATATATATTATCTATACATATATAAAAGCATATATATACTATAGATATATAATTACTATATTCGAATTATAATATATATCTATAATTATAGAGTATGTATGTATCTTGGTTTGGTGGGCCCTCTATTATGGTATCTCTATACAATCTATATATATATTAGCTATATAATACTAGACTAGTCTGTATACTAGCTATGTATTTGTGTGGGGTGTGTGTGGGTGTGGTTGTGTGTGTGGTGTGTGTGTGTGGGTGTGGAGTGTGTTTGTGTGTGTTGTGTGTGTGTGTGTTGTGTTTGTGGTGTGTGTGTGGTGGTGTGTGGTGTGTGTGTGTGTGGTGTGTATCCTCCGACATATAATATCTATATATATATATATATTATACTATCTTATATCTAGCCTTATAATCTTTTTATAATACTATCTATCGATCGATCTACCGATAAGCTTCTATCTATCTCTATACAGACATATATATACACCACAATATACCCAACTACACACCCACACACACCCACACACACACACACACACACACACACACGCCCACACACAACAACGCACACCCACACACACACACCCCCAACACACAACACATACACCACACCACATATAGATACAATATATAGGCAATATATCTAGATCTTATCTATCTTATCTATCTAGATCTACTATCATCTATCTCTCTATCTATATAGATATAGATATTAGATATATATATATATATACACATTATGTATCACACACATAATATATATAGTATAATATATATATATTATACTATATATATAGTATATATTATACGAGGAGGAGAGAGAGAAGAGACGAGAGAGAGAGAGAGAGAAGAAGAGATAGAATGTATATATTATAATATATAGATATAATAAATAGATATATATAGATATACACATATCTATATATATATATCTATATAGATATACTATAATATTATTTTAGATATATTATATGTATATATTGACTATAATATATACTATATAATTATCTATAATCTCTATCTATTTCTCTCCTGTGTGTGTGTTGGGTGTATATATATACCTACAGACATCTTCTTCTTTTAACGGTGTTCTGTCTGAGCCGCCGATGTCACGCATGAACGTAGTGTAGTTTTCTGTTGTGATGCTCTGGAGTGAGTACGTGAGGTAGGGTCCCCATCCTTTCCACTGAGATGTGCCGTTTTATCATTTCGGTACTCATCTCTCTATTTATCCGGCTGAGACCAGCAATGACGTTGGCTGTCGTGGCGCACCCAGTGGCTAGGTAGCCCTCACCGTTGTTCCGTCCCAAGGGTACAACGCAGCGTCGGTGACTCGAACTGTCCGAAATCGATTGCCGTCGTACAGTTTTGAGTCCGACGCTCTAACCATTCGGCCACCGCTGCCTTGCGATCATGGGCTTGCAGGATCTTTCTTAGCCAATTTAGACGCGTTGTTTTTGGTCCATTGCCTTCCGCCCGGTGTTTTTATCGGGAGTCACATCTCTATTTACCGTCACTGACTTGGGCTGGCTTGGCCACCCCTTGCTAACAGGCAGATCGGTTTAAGTTCCTTGCCCAAGGAACACGCGCCGGCCGGTGGCGCGAACCTCCTCGACATCAGATTGCCGTCGTGACAGTCTGAGTCCGACGCTCTTAACCCATTTCGCCACGCGGCCCCACATACATACATACATCCATCTCTATATAGTATATATATATATATATAGTATAGCTAATAATATAATATAATATAGATTATCAGCTATCTACCTATCTATCTATCTCTCTATATATTGCATTTACTAGCTATCATCTATCTAATATTCTATATATAGTGATATATCAATGTCGAATATCTAATCATATATATAATACTATCTATTATATATTATATATATATATTACCACCACACAGCACACACCAACACACACACACACACACACACCACACACACACACATTATATATAAGATATCTTGTATAGATATAGATACTATCTTATATATATAATATCTATTATTATTTGTGTGTGTGATGTGTGTGTTTGGTGCGTAGTGTTATGTCTACATATGTATGTATATAGTATGTGTATCTATATATATCAATATATATATATAATATATATATCGACTATATATATATTATATATTCACACACACACACAACACCACCACACTCCACACACACACACATACTATCATATAGAAGATATTGATATATATATATATATAATATAATAGTTGTGGGGGGGTGGGGGTGTGTGGTGGTGTGTGTGTGTGTGTGGGGGTGTGGTGGGTGGGTGTGTGTGTTTGTGGTGGTGTGTATGGAATATTGTTGTATATATATGTATATAGATATATGATATATAGATAATTAATATAATATAGACTATTATAGATATATAGATAGATTGAATTAAGAGATATTTGTATATAGGTATGTTATTATATATATATATATAATATCGATCAATTATAGATATATAGATATATGATATATCCATTTAGTGTATAGATATATTATATATATATATATATATATATATATTAACTATGATAGCTAGATATATATAATATATACTGCATATCTCTCTCTATCGTCTATCTATCTATCTATCTATATATTGTATAATGCTAATATATGTGTGGTGTGTAGGTGTGTGTGTGATGGGTGTGTGTGGTTGTTGTGTGTGTGTGTGTGTGTGTGTGTGTGTGTGTTGTGTGTAATGTAGTAGGTAGACTATATATATATTCTATATATCTATATAATATATATATATCAAGCGCCTAGATCGATCTCTCACACAACATATATATTTATCTATATGATATAGATCATCTATTATGTATATATATATCGATTATATATCATGATATTCTCATCTGTATATATAATATATCCTTAGTATATATATAATCTATATATATATATCTTACTTCTATGTAGTGTGGTGGGTGTGTCTACTCGTTGTGTATCTATATATATCTATTCTCTCTATATCTTATAGCTATATCTCGCATCTCCCTTCTCATCTGTTCACCTAGTGTGTATGTGTTCTGTGTGGGTTGTGTGTGTGGTGGTGTGTGGGTGTGGTGTGTTTGTGTGTGTGTGTGTGTGTGTGTTGTGTGTGTGTGTGTTGTTTGTCTTGTGTGTTTGGGTGTTTGTGTGTGTGTGTGTGTGGTGGGGTGTGTTGGTGTGTGTTGTTGTGTGTGTGTGATGTGTGTGTGTTTTGTTTGGTGTGTTGGATGTATGGGTTGTAATACACTAACCTCCTATTCTTCTTTCTATCATATCTATAATATACTAAATCCACGTCTATCTATGTTTCTCTCTTCTCGCTCATCTACTCACCTAACTCTATCTATCTATCTCTCTCGCATCTTCTCTCTATCTCTCTCTATCTTATATTCTAAGAGTCCCTAGATATCATCCCACCCACCCCCCCCCACACCCCCCCACACCCACACCCCACACACACACCCCCTCACACATCTACCTATTCTCTCTAATACTATCTATATCCATCTATATATCTGCTCATCTTCTTATCTCTCATATATCTATATCTTGCTATTAAAATCATCATAATAATCGCTATCTGCTATATCTCTGGATCTATCTCTCTCTCTACTATCTATATATATATATATAATATATATATATATATATATAAATATAATATATACTATACAACTTACACCCCACCCTACACCTACCCACACACGCACCACCCACACACACACCCCCCCACAACACCCCCCCACACACACACCCCACACCCCCCCCCCACACACCACACCCACACACACACACACACACACACCCCCACGACCCACAACAACACACCCACACACACATATACCATATATTTATATAATATAATATCTATATAGAGATAGATCTGGAGATATTCTAGGTTATAATGTTAATATTATATAGAATTAATAGAGTATATATATACATATATAGTATATATAATATATATTATCATATATCTTATATATTAATCTCTATATCACTAGTATCATTTTGCACTCCTATCTATACGCTCTATCGAATCTATCTATATATTTACAGATTATATATGATATAGGTATATATCTATATATATATTATATATATTATATATATTTACATATCGTCTACACCACACACACATAGATTATATTATATTATATGATATATATATAATATATATATACATAGATCTCTATAAGAGAGAGAGAGAGAAGAGAGAGAGAGAGAGAGAGAGCGAAGAGAGAGAGAGAGAGAGAGAAAGAGATACATGTTATGTATATATAAATATCGTATATATATAGAATATATAGATAATATATAAATATTAACATATATGATACTTTTTAATTATTGTGTGTGTGATGGTGTGTTGTTTGTGTTGTGTGCGTATATATTATACATATACATTTATACTATATATATATAATATAATTAATATATATATAAGATAGATATATCTATATATACATATATAGAATGTATATATACGAGATAGATATCTATATATATTTATAATTGTTACACCAATGTTTATATATTATAATATTATATATATATTATATATAAATATAAGATAGATATATATATCTATCTATATATATATATATAAGATAGAGAGAGAGACGAGAGAGAGAGGGAGAGAGGGAGGAACACACACACATTCAGATTTTATATTTTTCGATTACTAACTTTAGTATGGAACAGAAGCCAAAGTGAAAGGGCGACAATACCATTAATTGCAGATTAGACAGACGCATTGCCTGATACTAATCTTTTTTCGACGAGAAAAAAAAAAAAAAAAAAAAAAAATCTATATTAACGCATACTACAGAATATAATATTACATATAATATATATATTATTATATATTACTATATATACATACGGTACATACACATACGTGTTTCTATATATTCTAATATATATATATATATATATATATATCATAGGATATATATGATAATATATAGAATAGTATCTATAAATATATCTATATATTATATATCTATATATATATATTATCTATTAGATATATATATATGTATTTTGTTATGTATATATGCACACACACACACACACACACACACATATGAGTGGGTGCTTCATGCTCAAGGTGATGTGAAGCGATGGTGTGGTAGCCTAGATAGTGTTAAGTGCTTGCATGCCTTCTCGCTTGCAGCTGCCACCACTGGCTAGCCTAGTGCGAAAAAGGGAGCAGCTCTGCATAAGCCTCCCCTGCCAGTTCACAGCCTCTCCGTCATCATGACTTCTGCAGTGCCTCCTCGTGGCCACCCATGGATACTGGGCACCTTGCAGTCCCAGGCTAAACTGTAGGGGATCTCGGAGCAGCGGGAGGCCCCAGAGGTACGGAGCCATGGCCCACCAGCGTGTGGACATGCCCTGGTTGTATTAACTCCTGCCCCTTAGTCACCCTGGGTTAATTGGGCGGCTTGGGGAGAGGTGGGCCTTGCTAGCCCTCTTTCCCCCAAATAACTCACCAGCTGATATGCTGGGGGGATTTGTGCTGTCTCTCCCACCCAGCAAGCGAGTCGGTCTGTGGGTCCTGTTGGGAGGGCAGGATGGGAACGAGAGTTACTTGTCCTACCTCTGCCCCGGCAGGCGCCAACCCACCATGAAGCTTGTGGGGCAAAGCCCTAGGAACCCCACCGGCGGACGGGGGACCCCACAGTCTGCCGACCCCTTTTATTTGGGGCAGTGTGGAGTGGCAGACGTGGCATACAACTGGAGCAACTACCCAAAGCTTAACCTCATGTGAGCTATCTGGGTAGGCGCTTGGAACATCCGGTCCTTCCCTCTGCTATCGAGGGAATTGGAGTGTTTGGGAGTTGAGGTGGCTGCCCTCTTGGAGGTGAAGACCTGGCAGCGGCATGATCAGTAAGGGTGGGTACACCTACTACTGGTCAGGCCGCGGCAATGTTCATCTCCAGGGAGTAGCCATAGCCATCTCCAGCCGACTTCAACCCTCGGTAGTTGAGGTAACACCAGTTGATGAGTGTATTATGGCAGTGAGACTGAAGCAAGCTTTTGTCTTCATGTCTCTTATTGCCGTATACACTCCTACCGATGTGAAAAAGGCATTCTACGGCAAACTCACATCTGTGGCAGACAACTGCCCCCGGCGAGATATTCACATTGTTCTGGGCGACTTCAGTGCGGTATCTGGCTGTGATTGAGTTGGCTAAGAGATGTCTGTTGGCCCCGTGGCTAGGAAGCTGATCTCAGCAGAGAGAACAGCCTCCTTCTCCAGGACCTTACTATGTCCCTGAGAATGAGGATCTCTGGCTCCTTGTTTCAGCACTCCAACCTGCATCGCTAGACATGGTATAGTGATATGGATACAGTGGCCAAGGAGATTGACCACATTCTTGTTAGCACGCAATGGAGGATCCTCCCAAGCTGTAGAGTTTGCCGGAGTGCCGAGTTCTGTGGCACTGACCATAGGCTAGTAGTGGCTCCCCTACAGGTCTACTTCAAAACTACCCATCCCTCCAACAGGCACTCTAGGGTGTTTCACTTAGACAAACTGGGGAGGTTGTGCCTGTGGTTTCACCATAGCAGTCTCTGATTGATTCACAGAACTTGATAACCTGACAGACCCACTTGCTCTGTGGGAGTCCTTCAAGCGCGAATGCCTGAGGGCAAGGCAGAATTTCATCTTCCTGGAGACAATGGGCTATGAACCTATGGCTCAGGGTTTGCATGCAGTCTTGACTGCCATCTGGCAGTCTGGTACCATTCCCTCTGACCTGTTGAGGGGTGTAGTCATCCCTCTCTGGAAGGGGAAAGGGGACTGTTGGGACTGTAGCAACTACCGTGGCATTACACTGCTCAGTATAACAGGCAAAGTTTTTGCCCACATCCTTCTGAAAGGATCTGCGACCACCTACTAAGGCATCAGAGACTGGAACAATCTGGATTCACTTCAGGCAAGTACACAATAGACCGTATCCTAGCACTTTGAGTAATTGTGGAACGCTGTCATGAGCTTGGTCGTGGGTTGCTTGCAGCCTACATCGACCTCAAGAAGGCGTTTGACTCAGTGCATCGGGAATCGCTAGGGGATCCTGAGACTCGGGGAATTCCGACACAGATATTGCTGATACACTATGCGGTACAAAGTCGTAAAGTGGTGGGCTTCAACTTTTCCTATTAATGCTGTAGGCGAATGGGAGAGCTATGCCAAAGTCTGTGGGCACCTGGAATATCAAGTCTTGACTTGCATGATGTGCATCTACATCCCGAGTCCTGGAAAAAAAAAATATATATATACGCATACATACAGAAGATATTATATATACATAGTATATAGATATAGATATAATATATAATATATAAATACGTACATACACATACGTGTTGATATCGATATATAAGATATAATATATATATAGCATCTTATATATATATGATAGACGCATATATATATAGAGAATATGTATATATTAATATTATATATCGATATAATATTATATAATATATATATATATATCTATACTATATATTATATGTATTTTGTATGTATATATCGCACACACCAACACACACACAACCATATGAGTGGGTGTTCATGTTCAAGGTGAGTGAAGCGATGGTGTGGTAGCCTAGATAGTGTTAAGTGCTTGCATGCTTCTCGCTTGCGCTGCCAACATGGCTAGCCTAGTGCGAAAATGGGAGCAGCTAGCATAGCCTCCCTGCCAGTCACAGCCTTCTCCGTCATTTCATGACTTCTGCATTGCTCCTCGTGGCACCATGGATACTGGGCACCCCCTGCAAGTTCCCAGGCTAAACTGTAGGGGATCTCGGAGCAGCGGGAGGCCCCAGAGGTACGGAGCCATGGCCCACCGAGTGTGGACATGGCCCTGGTTGTATTAATCCTGCCCCTTAGTCACCGGGTAATTGGCAACTTGGGGAGAGGTGGGCCTTGCTAGCCCCTCTTTCCCCAAATAACTCACAGCTGATATGCTGGGGGGCTTGTGCTGTCTCTCCACCCAGCAAGCGAGTCGGTCTGTGGGTCATGTTGGGGCGGGCAGGATGGGAACGAGAGTCCTTGTCCTACCTCTGCCCCGGCAGGCGACAAACCACCATGAAGCGTGTGGGGCAAAGCCTAGGAACCCCAGGCGGACGGGGGACACAGTCTGCGACCCCGTTATTTTTTTTCTTAGGGGCAGTGTGGAGTGGCAGACGTGGCATACAACTGGAGCAACTACCCAAAGCTAACCTCATGTGAGGTATCCTCGGGTAGGCGTTGGAACATTCCGGTCCTTACCTCTGCTATCGAGGGAAATTGGAGTGTGTGGAGTTGAGGTGGCTGCCCTCTTGGAGGGAAGGACCTGGCAGCGGCATGATCAGCTTAAGGGTGGGTTTACACCTACTACTGACTGGTCAGGCCGCGGCAATGTTCATCTACAGGGCAGTAGCCATAAGCATCTCCAGCCGACTTCACCCTCGGTTGTTGAGGTAACACCAGGTGATGAGTGTATTATGGCAGTGAGACTGAAGCAAGTTTGTCGTCATGTCTCTTATTGCCGTATACCACTCCTACCGATGTGAAAAAGGCATCTACCACGGCAAACTCACCTCTGTGGCAGACAACTGCCCCCGGCGAGTATATTCACATTGTGCTGGCGACTTTAGTGCGGGATCTGGCTGTGATGAGTTGGCTAAGAGAGTCTGTTGGCCCCAGGCTAGGGAGCATCTCAGCAGAGAGAACCGCCTCCTTCTCCAGGACAGTTACTATGTCCTGAGAATGAGGGATCTCTGGCTCCTTGTTCAGCACTCCAACCCTGCATCGCTAGTACCATGGTATAGTGATATGGATAACAGGGCCAGGAGATTGACCACAGTCTTGTTAGCACGCAATGGAGGATCCCCAAGCTGTAGAGTGTGCCCCGGAGTGCCGAGTTTGTGGCACTGCCATAGGGGTCTAGTTAGGGGCTCCCCTAAAGGTACTTCAAAACTACCCATCTCTCCAATAGGCACTCTAGGGTGTTTCACTTAGACAAAACTGAGGGGAGGTTGTGCCTGTGGTTTCACCATAGCAGTCTCGATTGATCCCAGAAACTTGATAACCTGACAGACCCACTTCGCTCTCTGTGGGAGTCCTTCAAAGCGCGAAATGCCTGAGGGCAAGGCAGAATGTCATTACCTGGAGACAATGGGTCTATGAAACCTATGGCTAAGGTTTGCATGCAGTCTTGACTGCCATCTGGCAGTCTTTGTTACCATTCCATCTGACCTGTTGAAGGGTGTAGTCATCCCTCTCTGAGGGGAAAGGGGACTGTTGGGACTGTAGCAAATACCGTGGCATTTACACGGACCTCAGTATAAACGGCAAAGTTTCTGCCCAATCCTATGAAAGGATCTGCGACCACCTACTAAGGCATCAGAGACTGGAACAATCTGGATTCACTTCAGGCAAGTACACAATAGACCGTATCCTAGCACTTTGAGTAATTGTGGAACGCTGTCATGAGCTTGGTCGTGGGTTGCTTGCAGCCTACATCGACCTCAAGAAGGCGTTTGACTCAGTGCATCGGGAATCGCTATGGGAGATCCTGAGACTCGGGGGAATTCCGACACAGATTATTGGCCTGATAGCAAGCCTATATGCTGGTACTGAAAGTACTGTAAAGTGTGGTGGGTGCCTGTCAAACTTTTTCCCTATTAATTGTCCTGTATGGACTGGATAATGGAGAGAGCTACTAGCCAAA
>NC_051411.1:19051603-19059702 GCF_015228065.2 Penaeus monodon
AAAAGCATGGATATATTCATTAAAATGGATTCAAAAGATGTTTCCTTTAATATCTTTTATTCTAAATAAACATTTGGAAAGTGATAATTGGGTGTGAGACTATCTGCAATTCAATACAGTTCCTTTTCCGGCATGATTAATTTTTAGAAATTAGTTCCTAGCTATTGTATCTTTGGAAAATAAAAGTTGCTACTTTCCTACATTAAAAGAAAATTCTCATATAATTAATGGCATAAGCATCATATTGAAGGAACAACTAGATGAAAATTCAGACTTGATGAAATATATGTGAATATATTTGGTTCCTTAATTTTGAAGCAGGAAAGAGGTATTTATTAGCATGAAAAACAACAAAATGATAAGGGTAGCTTTTCTAGGGTTAAAACCATGTCAAAATATTTCTTTCCCTTATCTTTGCTGGGGAGTTACCAGAGTGTAATGATTTAAAAAGAACAAAAAAGAAAAAAAAGAAAAGAAAAAAATATATGCACATTGATGAGCATAAAAAAACAATACCTATGGACCTGACACAAAAATACCCCACAAAAATACAGATGGTCCCCTTAACCAATATGTAGACTCTATGTTTAACTCTTCAATCAAAAAGTGCAGGGAGTAATTTACAGGGTTCCATATGCACCACACACATGGACTAAGTCCTTAAACAATGTGATTTGTTTTTTGGTGATGGGTACACTTCTGCCTGGAGTTATTCCAATTTATCTTAAGCATTTTCACTCCATCTTTTTCTTACTATCTTTAACCTCTGATAAAAAAACTACCATTGCAAGTGTAGAGACAGAGTTACACAGCCATTTCATGTAAGCCAGTCATTTTCAGAAGCTACAGTGATTACAGTGTTGAGTTAAAATATTTTTTAAAATTACTTTTGTATGAGTTTTTTTTTTTTTTTTTTTTCAGATTACAAAATCTCAAACAAATCCTACTCAAATTGTTAAGCATGTGTTAAGTAGAGAGTTTGTCTGTTTGGGCTTTTGGTTATGAATGTTAAGACCTTTTCTGGCAATTTTAGGATAATCTGGTACCAGCAGCACAATGATAACTTTGGCTTCAACCAGAAATGAACCTAAATAGAAATTCCAGTCACTAATGTTGAATTCAACAAAGTTCATCACCTATCACTGATTCATTACAAGACACTGGGTTCTGCAAACTGTATTCAAAATTATGAATACAGAATCTTTAAGTTCCATAAATGTCTAGAATGTATTCCATTATAACAGTACTGGTTAGTAGAAAGAAATCCCACTTTTTTTTTAATTTTTTCGATTTAATTTATCAACTGGGCCATGTCAATCACAAACAAAACAAAACTCATAACTGACTGCTAGTGAAGGATAGTGCTTATTGTATATGAGAGGTACATATCTGACTCAATTATATTTTTTTGCAGTCTAAAACTATTAAGACTGCAATGAAACCTTGCAATTGCTCATTGGCCAAGATATTAAATAATATACATCAGTAACATTTTTTGAAATAACACTGGGCAGATAATTTATTGACAAATAACTCTTCAAAGGAGGAATAATTAACAAAGTCCAGTAAAATGTACTTTTTTCTATGGATGTGTAATAATTTTTGAAATAACACTGGATAGATAATTTATTGACAAATAACTCAAATAACTTCAAAGAAGAATAATTAACAATTTTTTTTTTCTATGGATCTGTAAATATGTATGTGAATAAGTTTACATATAGACAGGAAATTCCTTATTTACTTCATTATACTTAAAATTAATATCGAAATATCTTCACTGCACCATCTGTTCATCCATGATCTTGGCTACCCATTCTGGATGTGCTGTGTTGATTTTTTCTATTATTCCATTTACTTGGAAACAGAGAGACTGGATCTGTTTGTCCCATTGGGGAAGGACATCACGAGCCTCAAAGTGTAGGATGCCATCAATCTAGCACAAAGAAGAAAATAAGAAATAATTCACACACTAAAAATACATATATCTGGATATATAAATGAATTTCTTCCACTATCATACTTACTGAATAATTAATTAAATTTACCTGATCAATGTAGCCATTCATTCGTCCCTCTGTGATCATCTGACTTGCAATCTTCTCTGCTTTGGCTGGGGAAATCTGGAGCAGAGCACCCAGTTCCGGGAAAGTAATATTGTTATATAGCTTGCTTGCAGCCAGTAAATTATGCTCTGTCACTGCACGATCCAAAATTGTAGAACCTGTGGATTAATATTTATATAAACACTCATCACTATTATCAACATGAAACACTATATATATTAATTATTGAAAGTCTGTTTCAAGGTCAACTGAGGCAGTATCACTATTGACATCTGTTACATATTTGAATACTGGTTATTCCACATTGATTATATTGTTTTGATATAGTTGTGTACTTCTCTATGAAAATAAGAGGATTTTTAGAGTTTTAAACTCTCGAGTAGTTACTTTTGGCCTTAAAAATTGTATAATGATCACAGCCCAGTGTTGGCCAACATTGAAATATATATTTATATGTAATATTGTACTTTGAATATGCACTTGTTTCCACCGATTTTATCAAGTTATCAAGGATATGTCTTGCTTCTATGAGAAATACTATTACTTTGGTTTGATGGAGAAAATACAACTACTATTACTCATATTAGGCTTACAGGGGATATCTAATGCAGTTGGCAAATTTTTAATATCTGCAAGGAGTTAAGGAATGTAACCCAAAAGAATGTTAAACACAAGCACCTATTCTACTATAAATTGAGGATCTTCTTTTCACTCTGTTGAAATAATGTATTTCAATAATCTTTGCTTTACTGGGTCTCTATTCATTAGTCTACTTTGACTGCAAATGAAAGTACATGCTTGTATTAAGAACTTTCACATACCATCAGCAGTGGTTGCTTGCTGGTGAGGTTGCAACATGTTTTGGAACTCTGTGAGTTCATTGTGACGGATGATGCGGTCCAGGTGCATCTTCTCCAAGATGTGGTAGCAAGGTAGCTGCTGGCATCTCTCATCCTTGAAAAGTGTGCCCAGCATTCTTGAACGCTGCTGCCCTATTTTAAGTATAAAAAATGGCTAGATTAACTGTTGTTTGTATATACTTGTACTCTTGCCCATGAGCCTTCAATACAGTACATATAAAAATTTATTTCTTCACATACAAAATAAATTTCAGCTTATGAATTCTATATAAATATTTAACCTGAAGTTGGTAATCATACCTGCTGATGCCAGCACAGTGCATATTAAAGCCTTTTTGAGAGCCTCCATACGTTCATCCTCATGAATAATTGGCCTATATGACAGTTCATTGTAACGCTGGGCAGCTTCTATGAATTTGCGACGATAATCCAACACACGTGCATAACAAACTTTGTAATAAATTTGTAGTTGCTCACTCTTTGACTCTGCCTGAAATGGCATTAAAGTAATCATAAGGGAAAGGTGAAAGCTGAATTTTCAGTAATCTTGTGAAAAATCTTTAATTCTTTTTATTTTTCATTCTTCAATTGTGTGAATAATTTGTAAAAGATAAATTATACAAATATTTAAACAACAAAGTTATTACCTGCAAAATACTAGCACGATTAATGTAAGCTTCTCCTTGTACTGGGTCATCATCTTCGAGATATAAACGAGCAATCTTGAGGTATGTCTCAAGTTTATAATCGACACTATACTGTCTGAAATATCAAAATAATATATGACTTTAGTTATCACTAATAAAATGTGTCAATTCACAAAAGAAGAAACAATAAATGCTATTAAGTACAGAGGACACTCACTATGCACTGCAGTTTCATTTACATACATAGCAAACCATGTGTAGTTATGCATTATTTATTAGGAAAACTTTTATTGCATTTACATACTTTTGCCCGGTTTCCAGTGGAATACCAGTAAGAACAGCAGCAGCATCCCTCCATGAGCTTTCACGTTCATAAATGTCTGCCAAGTGCTGCCTGATACTGGCTACTTGCTCCTCAAAACTTATGACTCGAGGTTGTACCTGTGGAAGTTTCACAACTAATTATGAAAGGAATAATGGATGAAATATTATTATGCTTTATCATAAGAATTAACCTGAAAATCATTCTTTTGATCATATATATGTAATTTGTATTACTTATGTCATATATCTTTGGAAGTTAAAACTCACTTTATCAAGTGTAAAATGTGCGACAGTCTTGGCAACATGGTCTGCCATTGAGGTAAGGTGTGTAGACACATCTGAGAGCAGCTGTCTTGATATTACTAAGCTTACTGTCTCTTTCACAACTGTAAAAAAAAGAGTGTACTTTAGTAACTGGTAGTGATCTTTAAAATTCACATGCAAGCATTTTTGTAGTCTATATTTCATATATTTACAAATCAAAATCTCATGAATGAATAGCTTTAAGGGTCTTGCTATCTCTTTGAATGAAATCTAATCTCTGAATTTGATATCTATTACTCAGGGAAGAGAACACAGAATATTGTAAGAAATTTTACAATTTTGCTTTTGCAAAGACATTAACTGTGAATAGTTGGTAGACAACACACTCTGCTTTTTTTAAATATACTATACTATTGTAATATTTATTATTTTTACTAATCAATCACATCATCATCAAAATCTTCCCCCCCACTCACTTTGTTCAATAAATGTTTAAGGGCCTTCTCCCCTACATTTTCTTCCCAAATTTTAAATGTTGTCCACACAGCCCTATACCTGTTTTAAAAGGGAGTATTTAGAATTTGAAAAATGGCATGCTTACCTGAAAGGACAAATAGTTTTTCTATGTGGTCTAATATTTTGTCAATCTAAATTTGCAAAACCCTTTCAAAATTTTAAAAAAATCTCATGTTTAAAACAAAAAAACCTTCTGCCCGCGCTGTTTTTTTCCTGTTCACTTTCTCAAAAGGATCTGCAAAGGCGATTTGAAAAAAATTGGGTTCTAATTGGGGGGGAGCAAAAGTTTTTTGAAAAACATTTTGTAATAATCACAAAATTCTCTGGTACAATTAAAATAGGCCCTGGGCTCCCCCCTCATTAATAATTATATTATATATAATTTAAAATATATTTAAATAATAATTTTAAAAAAAAGATATTTAAAATAACAAAATATAAAAAACTATAAAAAAATAAATAAAATTATATAAAAAAAAAATATATAAAAATAAAAAATATATAAAATATAAATAATAAATTTTTTAAAATAAATTTTTTTTTTAATATATAATTTAATTTTAGAATTTATATAATTTGAATGTAATTATATACAAATAATATAAATTATATAATTTTATATATAATATTATATATTATATATGTATAAATAATATACAAAATATATAAATATCTATAAATATAAATAATATAATAAAAAAAATAAAATAAAAAAAAAATTTAAATATAATATAAATATATATTTTTTAAAATATATTTTAATATATATATATATAATACATATATATATATAATATTTTTATATATAATTTAAAACCCAAAAAATTATATATATATAATATATATTTTATATATATATATATACACAAAAAATATATTATATATTATATAATATATATATTTATATATATAAAATTATATAATATATATATATAAAATATATATATAATTTTATAAATAAAAAAATTATATAATATAAAAAAAATATATAATATTATATAATAAGATTTTTTAATAAATTATATATAATAAAATATATATATAAATTAAATAATAAAAAATATATAATTTTATATATCCATATATTATTTGTTTGTTTATTTTTTAAAAATATAATATTTAATTATTGTTTTTTTTATATTTAAATATTTTATAAATATTATATTATTATATATATATTTATATATGTATATATATATTATATATATTTATATATATGTAATATATGTTAATAAGATATTATATGTTATAATGTATTTATATTATATATATATGATATATTTATATGATATATATAATTTTATATATATACACACACACACACACCATTAATAATAATATATTATAATATATAAATATATATATAATATAATATATATAAAATATATATAAACATAATATATATACATATATATATATATAATATATTATTTTTAATATTATTATATTATATAAAAATATATTATAAATATATATATAATATAATAAAAATATATATATATATATATTTTTATATATATATTATAATATATATATTAAAATATAAAAAATATATATAATTTTTTCTATTATAACATGTAACATATAATATACATAAATAATATATTATAAAAAAATTAATTATATTATTAAAATATATATATATATAAGTTTATATAATTTATGAGTTATATTAAAATGTTTATATATATTATATTAATATATATATATTATAATAATTTTTATTATATTTATATATATAATGTGTGTGGTGTGTGTGTTTATTACTTTTTAACATTAAAAAAAAAAACTAATTTTATATATACATAATATACAAATTAATAAATATTAATTCATATTAAACTTAAAATATTCTATATAATATATAATATATATACTATATAATATACAATTTTATACATATAAATACTATTAACATAAAATTTCTTATATTACATAATTTACATATATATATATATATTATATATTTTTTATTTTATTACATATATTATTACATTATATATTCTTAATATAATTTTATACATATTACAATATATTATATCATATATATATTAATTTATTATATTATCATTATAAATAATATTTTAATATATTTTTATAAAATATTAATAATTTAAACTTAATATTTTTTTGTAAAAATAAAAAAACAAAAAATAAATATGGAAATATATTATATATTTGTTTTTTTTCATTTATTTATATATATATATATATATATATAAATATATATTAATTTTATTTTATTTTTTATATATATATATACAGATTTTATATATATATATATATATATGAAATTTTTTATATATATATTTATTATATATATATATATATATATTATATATATTTATATATAGAAATAATTATATTAATATATTTTTTTTTATATATATTATATATAATATTATATATTTTTATTTTATTATATATTATAAATAATATTTTTTATATATATTATTATATATATATATTTTTTTTTATATATTATATATATTATATAATATTATTTTTTGTTTATATATATTTTTTATATATATATTAATATTTTAAAATATAAAAATATTTTTTTATATATATATATTATATAATATTTATTATTTTATATTAAAAATTTTTATATATATATATATATATATATTTATATTTATAATATTTATATATATTTTATATTAAAATATATTTTATAATATTTTTTATTATAAATTTTTTAAAAAATTTTATACAATAGTATTTATATTTTTTTGATATTTTTAATTTCATAAAAAAATATTTTTTTTTTTATTTTTATAATTTATAATTTAATTTTTATCAAACAATTTATAATTTTAAAATTTTAAAATTTTATAAATTTTAAAAAATTTTAAAATTTGAAAATTTTTTTTAAATTTATTTTTATTATTTAAATATTTTATAAAATATTTTTTTAAATTTAAATATAATTTTAAATTTATAGACTTTAAATTTTGAAGTTTAAAAATTTAATATTATTAAATAAAATATTTATTAAAATTTATTAAATTTTAAAATTTTTAAAATTTTTGGGTGTCTGGGGAAAATTTAAAATTTTTAAAAATATTTTTTCCTTTTTAAAAAAATCTTTTTGCTAAAAAGGAAAAATTTTATAATTTTTATTGAAAAATTTTAAATCAAAATGTTAATTTTAAGAATTTTGGGGTTCTTTGTAATTTTTTTTAAAAAATTTTAAAAACAACTGTTTTTTGAAGTTTTTTAGATTGTTCTTAAAAATACAAAAAATTTTTTTATGGAAAAAATTTTTCCAAAAAGGGAAATTTTGGGCAAAATTTTTAATTTTAAAAAGTGAGTTTTTTTAAAAAAAAACTTCCAAGGGGGAAAAAAAAATTTTTAAAAAAAAAAAGGGGACCCTGTTCAAAAAAATTTTTGAACAAATTTTTTTAAAAAATTAG
>NC_051411.1:19064830-19073362 GCF_015228065.2 Penaeus monodon
ACACAATATCAACGGTTCACTATAACAAAACGAGGTAATTAGCAAGGGGCGAGTAAAAATATTTCAACAAAAATTGAATTCAACCATTTAATAATATGCAACAGAATGCACGCTTTTAGTGAATGGTGACGTGAAAAAATTTTCAAGCTTTTAACAAGCAAGCTCGGGTCAGAAAATCTGAATTCCCGAGGTAGCCATGTCTAGCTATACATGTTGACTTCATCGATGGGGGGATCCTTACCCAAAATGCCGTACATTGAAGCGACTGGGCCAGAAAACTTTTAAATAACCTGCTCTTTTCTGTGATGGGCACTCCGTGACCATTCACTAAAGGGTATCTAATTATCACGATCACACGATCGCCTGGGAATTGCCCAAAACATGCAAGCGACTGTAAGAGGATGAGAAGGGTGTGATTAATAAGTGAATAATGATTTAGCTTAAACCCTAGTCCAAATTATTTAAGAACGCAACTGTGGGTCCAAAACCGACCTAAAAATTTGCTGATCGAATGAATAACTTTTCCCGTACCTATTTTCGAATTTTGGAGAGGAGCTCTATTAGCCTGATTTTACCCCGTGGTATATCAGGCAATCCTGTGCACTATGATATGGGGAAGATCCTACGCTATAACAAAATAATAAAATTATAAAAAATCGCGTTACAAGCTCCGTTCTAGCGCCGATAGAACGTGTAGCAATGAGCCATGTAATGGTGCTATGGTTAATCCCCAAGGTGTCAACAAAAAAAACATCCAAATTACGGGAAAAACAATCTGTCACTCTTGACCTTTAAACATCCCAACTGACCAGAAAAAGAAAAAGTGAGGTCAGATCGAGACGGGAAAAACAAGCGGGTCATCTATTGACCTTTTCCTCGTCCCAACCCAAAACCACAAGTGAAAGAGAGAGTGCGTCGGGGCGGGGTGGGGGAGGAAACGAGATAAAATTAAATGATATTCGTGATAAGTAAAATCACGAAGGCGTTAAATTGTTTGCAGTTGAAAAACATAAATCTCTAAAAACGAGAAAAAATAATTTAAATATTAACTAACGAACGATATTCATGTTTGCTGACCCCATACCGTGATCAAAAGGTAATGAGATCGAAGTCAAAAGAATAGTGTGAGAATGGCCATTTGCTGTCACTTAGTATTTTTACCCAACAACCAACAACTTAAACACATTTAGGGAGAAAGGAAGGGAAAGAAATAATAGAAGGGCCCCAAAAGTGTACTTGTGGTCTTTGGGAAACGGTCAAGCAGTTTTTCTCGAAAGTGGTGGTTTGTGTTGCGAGCCCAAAGGACGCAACAGCTTCGATGCCGCCAGATTGTAAGAGTCTATGAGTAACTCTGGTACAAAGGGTTGCAGAGGTAGTGATAAATTTTATAATGGCTTCACTCTTTATTGATAAGAGTACCACACAGTTATGGAAACAAAGAGACAGATGTTAAGGGTAAAGCGGTGTGCTCGGTGTCACTGTCAGCCGAGCCGCCTGAGGTGAGAGGGCCACTGAAGGTGAAGACTAGGCCGACCTTACCACATGGGCGTGGCCCCCGAACTGAGGTCAGGCGAGGTCAAAAAAGGTCATCTAGGGCCCTCACTGAGTTGAAAATTTGGGACTTGGAGCCACGTGGTAAACAGCACATGGCTATTAGTACTTCTGATATGCCATACTCTCTCTCTCTCGTTCTCTCTCCTCCCCGTTCTCTTTTTCTCTCATTCTCCCCCCTCTCTTGTTCTCTATCTTCTCTTTCTCCCTCTCTCTCTCTTCTGTCTCTCTCTCTCCTTCTTTCTCTCTCTATCTCTCTCTCTTCTCTGTACATATATGTATATACATGTACATATGATACAAATAAATGTATATAAGTTTATATATATATATATATATATATTAGTATACATATATAAGTATGTATACATGTATATGGGTGTTGCTTCACGCGCATGGTGAGTGAAGCGATGGTGTGGTAGCCTAGATAGTGTTAGTGCTTGCATGCCTTCTCGCTTTGCAGCTTCCACATTGGCTAGCTCGTGCGAAAAAAGGGAGCCAGCTTTTGAATAAGTCCCCGCCAGGTCACAGCCTCACCATCATCACGACTTCTGCATCCCTCCTCATGGCCACCCATGGGTAACGGGCCCCCTGCGGTCCCAGGCTACACGGTGGGGAATCGCGGAGCAGCAGGAGGCCCCAGGGGTACGGAGCTATGGCCCCCGGCGTGTGGACACGCTCTGGCTCTATACCAACTCCTCCCCCCTAGCCACCCTGGAGTAATGGGGCGGCTCGGGGGGGGTGGGCCTTTGCCAGCCTCCCTCCCCCTAGAAAAAAACCCACTGGCAACGTCGGGAAAAAAATGGATATGCTGGGGGGGGGGTTTTTGTCCCCCCCCCAGTAAGGGGGGGGTGGGTCCCGCGGGGCAGGTCAAATGTCGGGCGCGGATTGGAACGAGAGTTACTCGTCCCGTCTGTGCCCGGCAGGCGCCAACCCCCCCATGAAGCTTGTGGGGCAAAGCCCTGGGGAAACCCCCAAACAGGGGATGGGTGGTCCCACAGCCTGCCGACCCCCTTTTTTTGGGGCTGTTCGGCGGGGCGGAGAGGTGCTGCACCCGGAGTGCCCACCCGAGGTTTAAACACCTCAGGTGTGCTTTCCGGGCAGGCGCTTGGAACATCCGGTCCTTGCGGCAGGATGAGTGGTTACCTCTGCTATCGCAGGAATTGAAGTGACTGGGAGTTGAGGTGGCTGCCCTCTCAGAGGTGAGAAGACCTGGTAGCGGCATGATCAGTGTGGGTGGGTACACCTACTATTGGTCGGGCCGCAGCGATGGTTCACCACCTCTAGGGTGTAGCCATAGCCATCTCCAACCGACTTCAGCCCTCGGTAGTTGAGGTGACACTGGTTGATGAGCATATTATGGCATTGAGACTGAAATATGCTTTTGGCTTCATGTCTCTTACTCCTGTATACGCCCCTACCGATGTATATAAAATTGATGTGAAAGAGGCGTCTGTGGCAGACAATTGCCCCCGGCGAGATATTCGCATTGTTCTGGGTGACTTCAATGCGGTATCGGCTGGACCGAGCTGGCTACGAGATGTCTGTCGGCCCCCATAGAACGGCCCCTCTAGAACTGATCTCAGCAGCGAGAATAGCCTCCTTCTCCAGGACTTTGCTAGGTCCCAGAAGATGAGGATCTCTGGCTCCTGCTACCAGCTTTCCAACCCGCATCGCTGGACATAGTAGTGATACGGGTACAGTGGCCAAGGAGATTGACCACATTCTTGTTAGCGCGCGATGGAGGATCCTCCAGAATTGCAGGGTTTACCGGAGTGCTGAGTTCTGTGGCACCGACCATAGGCTGGTTGTGGCTACCCTGCGGGTCCACTTCAAAACTCCCCGTCCCTCCAGTGGCCATCCTAAGGTGTTTCACCTGGACAGACTAAGGGAGGAGGAGTGTGCCCGTTGGTCATCATGGCAGTCTATGACTGATTCACAGAACTCAACAACCTGACAGACATAGTTGCTCTGTGGGAACTCTTCAAGCGCGTAACACTTGAAGCAGCTCAGGAGTCCATTGGCGTACGCCCGAGGGCAAGGCAGAATTTCATCTTCCTGGAGACATTAGAGGCCACTGAAGTGTGTCGCTAGACTCGGCAGAATGGGAATCAAGTCTTGCATCGTTCCATGTTCCATAGGGCTCGGACACTGCTGAGAAGGGACAAGGAACAGTTCATCTGGAATCTTTCTGAGGAGGTTGAAGGCCATTTCTTGGTAAATGACCTTCGCCCTACCTACCAAGCCCTGAGAAAACTGAACTCTAAGCCCTCCTCACAGATGACTGCAGTCCGATTAGCGGATGGACGGATCATCTCAGATAATGTTGGGGTTCGTGAACGTTGGGCTGAGTATTTTGAACAGTTTGTAAACGGTAAAACCCTCCAACAGTTAGCTTGGATGCAAGCGTTCTCAGTGCCTGTGCTGGACCCACCCATCAGCAAGGAACCTCCTACCCTAACAGAGGTTAGGATGGCGACTTCAAAGCTGAAGAGTGGCAAAACTACAGGCATATGTGATATCCCTGCTGAACTTCTAAAGGCTGGGATTGTAGCAACTACCGTGGCATTACATTGCTCAGCATACCAGGCAAGGTTCTCGCCCACATTCTTCTGAAACGGATACGCAAACCCCCTACTGAGGGACATCAGAGACCGGAACAGTTGGATTTACTCCCGGCAAGTCCATATAGACCGTATACTAGCGCCTCGGATATTGGAACGTCGTCGTGAGTTTGGGGTCGTGGGTTTGCTTGCAGCCTACATCGACCTCAAGAAGGCGTTTGACCGGTGCATCGAATGCTATGGAGATCCTGAGACTCGGGAAAATCCCAGCAGATATTGGCCTGATAGCAAGCCTTTATACTGGTACTGAAGGGGCTGTAAAGTGTGGTGGGGTATGTCGAACTTCTCCCCGTTAATTCAGGGTGAGGCAAGGGTGCGTCCTTGCACCAACAACTTTCAACACCTGCATGGACGGATAATGGGCAGAGCTACTAGCCAAAGTCAGTGTGGAGCAACACTAGGCATATCAGGTCTCAGAACTTGACTTTGCGATGATGTTGCCCCTCCTATCTGAGTCCTTGGAGTCACTTGTGGCGGCTCTGATGCATTTAGCATGAGGCGAAGCCTCTGGCCTAGAGGTCTCCGGACCAAGACCAAGATTCAGGATTTGGGGACCTGGGTTTTGGGGAACCTGTTCGTCGATCCAGCTTGCGGCGAGGAGGTTGAAGTTACAGAAAGTTTTACATACCTTGGTAGTGTAGTCCATATCTCTGGGTTTTTCAGACCAAAACTCAGTAAAACGATTGGTCTGGCAACAGGAGCCATCAACTCGATCAACCCAAAAGCGTTTGGGATGTCGGTACCTATGGGAGAAGGGCCAAGCTGCGTGTCTTCAAGGCCTTGATACTGCCAGTTTTGCTCATGGGAAACGAAACCTGGACACTATCCAGTGTCTTTGGGGTCTCGCCTTGATGCCTTTTGTAACAAGCCCTTTTCCGGATCATGGGGTACAGTTGGCAGAACCACGTGTCCAACCGGCGGTTACACCCTGAGGACTGGCAAAGGGGCCTGTTACTTACATAATCCGGGATCGCCAACTCAGGCTATATGGCCACCTAGCTCATCTCCCTGTGGACGACCCTGCCCATCAGATTGTCTCTCTGCGAAACAACCTTTGTATACCTCACTTACTTGGTCTGTACGCATATGTTATTTATGTATACCTCATTTAATTAGTCTTTAGCTGGTAAGACAATTAGTACTTCAATATTTTTTAGAAAGAAGATATTTTATTTTCTTAGAAAGATGATACTTTATTTTACTATTTTTGTATCAGGACTAATATTTATATATTACACTAAGATAAGGAAACAGAGTAAATATGCGAGTTTACCCTACAAAGTTCCGTTTTCTTTTTTTCCCCCCCACAATGCATTCTTTTTAATTAAAGGGTACGCAGTTATATTTCACTGTTGCTTGTTATATTAAAGTTACACAATGGCTATTTTAATGAAGAAACCAATATGTATTGCTACGCCAGTGGGTCTTTGTCTCTGTGCGAAACATGTGTTAACATGAAAAGGATGACTGGGCATGTGTTAACATGAAGGGAACGGGCAACATGAGCAGTGGCTGTGAGCGAAGAACAAGCCGGAGACGCAGTTGGGGGCTGCTCCTGTGAAGACTCGTGTGTGCCCTTTGACCTGAGATAAACCTGGTGTTGCCCTTTATAAGGGTATTGTGCTGGTTTACATGCGGTTCTCCCCCCGTATTGTGCCTATAGAAAAGTAGGGTAAATAACTTTGAAATAAAGGAAAGACGCATTTTGGTTATTCGTGCCTGCCTCGCCACTTTGGGGTTTCTCTCTGGGTTCTGGACGCTGTGGGGTTCGGTGCCTTTTGGAGAGCTTCATGTTTCACGACCCTGTATATAACACGCCGTCTGCCTAGCCTGCCTTGTGTTGGTGGCAGAGAGACGAGGCGACCGGCGTAACAGTATTAATTTTGTTTCTGGAGAAATTCTTTTAAGTTCCGGTATTATGCATGTATGATTAAGACGAACCATATACTTGTAATATATGTGATCTGAGTAGATGTTAAAATGTTAAGAATATACAGTGTTAAACCTTGATATTATAACCATAACCAAAGAAAACGAGAGAACAGAGACAAGTACCTGGTAGATGCCCGAAAGAGGTTAGTAAAAAAATTTAAATACCAGAAGTAAGAAAGAACATTCAGCTGTACTAATATCAATAATAAAATTATAAAATACTATAGATCTAATTACAGAACAATAACAAAGTAATCATTTGAGAACAAATCGGAAAACCATGGTAAATAGAATATCTTCTTCACAGCTAGTGGCTGACACGTGGCACTTGGATACCACTCAGATGTTTCTCTGTTATTATTGAGGATTTAAAACCCATTCAAAGAGTGAGTGTTCTTGAAAATTATAATAGAATAATGCAAAATGAGAGTTTCCAAAAAAAATAATATAATGTATAAATATAAAATTTCTCAGATCGTATATAATGGCATGAATATACATAATTTGTTTGTTTGGCAAAATTAGTTTTTGTTCCAACAAGAAATCAGTTATATTGAATCTTTTATTGTTTTATCTTTCCTAAAATAGAACAATTGCTTCTTTTTTTAGAATGTTTATTTTTTATTATTTTTTTTTTTTTTGTTCTCCTGTTTTTGTTTTGTTTGCTTCATGAGAAGTCCTTGGAGAGATCCACCAGATTGTAAAGCAGATGCCATCCTTAGGAATCCTCTGAACTGATACAGTGAAGGTATGAAGAAAATTGAGAAAAGTCTGTACAGACAAATTATTCAAGAAGGAAGACATAAGAGAAGGACAGTCTATACTACACACATTAGTGGAGAAGTGGACATCTGTGTCAATTAAGGTTTTTAGTTGTAAAAGTTTAATGATTTATAATTCAATATATCAAGAAATGTAAGATTATCAATTGTTTGATATTACCCTTCTCTCAGTTACCTCTAAGACTGAAATTAGATCATCAGTAATCTTATGATTATTGTATTTTATAGTGTGGGTTCATCAAGAGTATGACTCAGGTAAATGATACAGGAGAGCTCACACTTAACGTTAATTAATAGTGCCCCCTCTAGATAAAGCCCCAGTGGATTTCCCAGTAGAAAGGGAAATAGTGGCTTTGACCATAGAGAGAAGGAGTGGGCGCGATACACCACGAGATCATGGCTTAGGCAGTACGAGACCTGTCGCGAGGAATTAGAGATGGGCCTCGCCTCGAGAGATCCTCGTGGCTGGAAGGGAAGGGTGGATGCGGCCATGCGCCCCCGTCGGCGTTAGCCCCTTGATGATGATGATATATGTATATAAATATATATATGTACATATATATACATATGTGCACTTACATATACACAAATATATATACTTATGTATCGTCAGGTGTGCGCGTCAGTCCAGTGGACGACCTGCGGTGGAGGTGACATCAGTTAATCAAGGCAGATAAGTCTTCCCCTGTGGCTTAAACACCTCAGCTGCCACCACCCACTTATTTGCTTGTGGGACGTATATCTACGTGGGGTGAAGTACAAATACAAGAGTATATACAGAAAGTAAGTCTCCGGGCTAGTTCAGTGGTAACGTGTCGGCCTCTCATCCGAGGGATCGGCGGTTTGCACCCCGCCCAGGCGCGAGAAGTTGCAATTGTCGCCCGAAGGTTACTGCTGTGGCTGGGCACCACGGCGGGTAAGGACTAGGTTCAGCCGAGTCAGCACCAGCTGACACACGTGAACGAGTCGGCATTTGTGACACAGGCCGGGTCCCCTCCCTGGGATAGCCCCGGGGGAGGCTAAGCTTCGCATATCGGACTTATCCTTAATACAAAAGACAGAACGTGTATGTGTGCATGTATGTGTGTGTGAGTAGTGTATGGAAGAGTTGGTAAGCGTGTTTAAACCGAGGGGGAGGACGCGCAAGCGAGCCACACCTCACACCGCTGTCTCGACATACTCAGGCGTAATTTAAGCTGTTATTCTCTTTTCGATTTCCCCTCCACTGTCTCACTCTACTTTTTTATTATTTTCTCTTAACCTCATGCCTCCCCGGTCGGGAGAACCAGACACAAGAGGTAAAAGAAGTATATCGTTATTTCTCTTAATGCTTTGCCCAACAGTTTTTGTGTGCGGCAGATAACAGTATCTAAGAAAAATCCCTCTGCGATCGTTCACAAACTTTGTATGCCCTTCCTCCGGTAACAGTCAAACTAGCGCCACCGTGCGCGGGGTATTTATCGATCGGACCTAGGCAAACGTTGTTTTCCCCTTGCCCTTTACATGCAATACCCGATTGTTGGGAAAAAAAATCCCCCGGTAAGGGAACCCCTTTTTTGGAATTCTTTTTTTTAGTGTCGGGGCTTTAGTTTTAACTACTTTTAAAATTTGAGGGGACACGTTTTTTTTTTTTCCAAAATTTT